>NC_056750.1:857805623-858085623 GCF_019279795.1 Protopterus annectens
CTTTTGTACTGTGGATTTGGAAAGAAGGTGGGTAAATGGATGGTTTGATTTAGGGCCACACTGGATACCACCTTAGGCATAAAGGAGGGGTTAGTTCGTAGAGAAACCCTGTCTTGATGAAAAATGAGGAAAGGCTCTACTGCCATTAGTGCCTGAAGCTCTGAGACTCTTCTGGCTGAAGTGATTGCTAGCAGCAGGTCAGTCTTCCATGATATAGACTGTAGGTCAGCTGAGAAAGCTGGTTCAAAAGGAGGTAGCGTGAGTTTTTCCAGAACAAAATTGAGGTCCCAAGTAGGTGTTGGTGCTCTCCTGGGAGGCCTAATGTTCTTGGCCCCTCTGAGAAACTGCCTTAAGAGTGGATGTGAAAATAAGGGAGGATCCGTGTTGTAGTGAGCAGAAATAGCTGAGGCGTGGATTTTAATAGATGAAAAAGAAAGCCCTTTGTGTAACATCTCAGTTAGATATTGCAGAATCTGAGGTATGTCAGGCTGAAGGGTATTTTGGCCTTTAGCTTGGTTCCAGGCGCAAAACCTTTTCCATTTGTCTGAGTAGGCTTTCCTGGTGCTGGGCCTCCTGGCCTCCAGAATAACTTCCATAACAGCTTGTGAGAGAGGAGCTGGCTGGTTGCCTAGGTGATTTGCCATGCAGCCAAGTTTAAGGTTTTGAGCTGGCTGTGTAGAATCTGATTGTCTTGCTGTGTGAGCAGGTGGGTAATTTGTGATAGAATCCATGGTGGGCCATGGGCCATATTCCTTAATAGTGGGTACCAGTGCAGACGTGGCCAGTCTGGAGCAATGAGTATCATTCGGGGTCTCTCCATCCTGACTTTCAGTAGCACCTTTGTGAGAAGGGGTAGTGGAGGAAAGGCATATACTGTTAGCATTTTCCAACTGAAAGAGAGTGCGTCCACTTTCCACGCTTGTTGGTGAAAAGTCCTTGTGCAAAACTTTATTAGCGGATAGTTTTGAGGGCTGGCAAACAGGTCTATGTCTGGGAGCCCCCACTTTTGAGTCATCATTGTGAATACTTGTGAATCCAGTTTCCATTCGTAGGGATCCATGATGTTTCTGCTTAGGTCATCTGCCAATATCTTCTTTTTTCCTGGCAGGAATTGAGCTTGTAATTGAACTTGGTAAGCCAGTGCTGTGTTCCACAAGGTAATTGCTTGCCTGCATAGAGGGTAGGAATGTGTGCCCCCTTGTTTGTTCATGTACCACATTACTGTGGTATTGTCTGTCCTTATGATAAGCTGTCCTGGACGCAAGAGGTCCTTGAAGGCTGTCAGAGCATTTTGTACAGCTAGCATTTCTTTTTGATTGATGTGCAGATTTCTTTGATCTGCTGTCCATAAGCCTTGAACGCACTATCCTGCCATGTGTGCCCCCCAGGCATAGTCCGATGCATCTGTTGTCACAGTTTGCCTGGCTGGGGGAGGGTGAAAGGCTGACCCTTGTTGAGGTGACAAGCCTGTGACCACCATAGAAACTCCTGTTGAAGGCAGGGAATGAGAGGTATCACTGTTTCCAAGCTGTGACTGTGTTGAGTCCATACGCTTTGTAGGTACCATTGTAATTTCCTCATATGCAGTTTTGCAAATGGTATTAGTATGCAAGATGCCATGAAGCCCAAGGCCTGCAGAATTTTTCTTGCAGGGAGTTGGGTCTTTGTTGCCATTGTTCTGAAGTATTGAGTTAATTGTAGTTGTTTGTCTGGCGTTAGATAAGCCATCTGGGCCGTTGTATTCAAGCTGGCACCCAGGAATGTCACAGTTTGTGAGGGCACTAGTTTTGATTTCTGTTCGTTTACTGTGTACCCTAGGCAACTTAGAAGATGTCTTACAAAAGCCAGGTGTTGTAAGAGAATGTCCTTGCTTTCTGCTTGTATGAGACAGTCGTCCAGGTATGGGTATATCTGAATTCCCCTCGGTCTGCAGTATGAAATTACTGGTGCCAGGCATTTTGTGAAGACCCTGGGAGCAGTAGATAAGCCAAACGGCAGTGCAGAGAATTGGTAATGGGTTGAACCTGCAATGAAACGGAGGTATCTTCTGCAATTTTGTCTGATAGGGACATGCAGGTATGCCTCCTTGAGGTCCAACGTTACTAGCCAAGCTTTCTTGCCCAACATGGGAAGAAGCTGCTGTAGTGTTAGCATCTTGAATTTGGGTACTTGCAAGAAAGTGTTTAAAATTGAAAGGTCCAGAATGGGTCACCAAGCATTGTCCTTTCTGGGGACTAGAAAGAGCCTAGAGTAAAAATCCTTGGCCTTGCTCCTGTGTAGGTACCAGTTGGATGGCTTTCATGTCCATGAGAGCTGTAATTTGTTTTTGTGCATCTGCCCATTGATTTTGTGGCAGGTTTGGCATTCCTTTTAGCCTTAGCAAAGTGTGGAAATGGAATCTGTATCCGTGTGAGATAATGTCTAGGACCCATTTTTCCTTTGTGACGATGCGCCAGTTGTCTGCAAAAAGTGTTAATTTTCCTCCCAAGGGAGCTGCCAACAGGGTTTTGCTTGGCAGTTTGATGTTTAAGTCCTTGTGTTTGCCTTCTAGTGGTTTGGGACATGTCTTCTCTTTCCTTCTGTGTTGTAGTGCCCCATTGGAGAGGTTTGTAAGGGATTTGTGCCTGTCCTCTGCCCCTTGGGCGCCTGTATTTACCCCTCTGTGGCCTGTCAGAAGCTGGAAAGGACCAATTTTTTGTTGGCCAATTTCTGCTGAATCGTGGGGGCTGTACCTGTAAGAAATCTTTGACCGTCTCCATAGATTTTGCCTTATCCTCCATTTTCTTTAAAACCTCCTCTGCTTTAACCCCAAATAAAACATCCTGCTGTAGGGGCCCATCCAGTAACTTTGCTTTAACATGATCAGGCAGAGATTGTTCCTTTAACCAAGCATGCCTACGTATAACAGACCCAGTAACAGCTGCTCTGGAGGAAGCTTCCAAGGCATCAAAACCACATTGTAAAGTATGTTTGCCCACCTGTTCAGCTGCATGCAACAGATCTTGCATTTCCTTGAGTTCAGACTGTTGAGGGAGCACCCATCTTTTGCTTTACTTGAGACATAAGGAATTGCTGGTATTTAAGCATGTGAAATTGACAATTTAGTGCTCTCATAGCTAGAGTAGTAGAGGTGTAAACCTTCTTCCCCCACCTGTCTAGTGCTCTGGAGTCCCTTTCCAAAGGTACAGGATTTTTAGCCATAGAAGCCTTAGCCCCTTTGGGACCCTGGGAGATTGTCTCTGGATCAACAGCAGGGCTTTTGTAAAGGAATTTGTGAGAGTCAGGCACTCTATAGTATCTATCTGGTTTGGCTGGAGCAGGAGGCAGAGAATCTGGATTTAAACTAGATTCTAAGAAAACATCATCTACTATGTCCAAAACATGGGGGATAGCAAGAGGTCTGTGCTGGGGAAGTAAAAGAAACTCCCAGAGCCTTTTCTTTGAGTCAGAGAAGTCCTGACCTTCCCAGTGGAAATGTTCCCTCATGGTGTGTAAGGTTTCCCCAAAGGAGTAGTCTTCAGGGGGAGAAGCTGAGGGAATTGAGTCTTCAGCATCATAACCTTCATAAGGGGGAAAGGAGTAATCCTGTTCCCCAGAGGAGCCTGAGGAAACAGACACCTGATCAGAGGCGGCATAATCCTCCTCTTGTCTAGGCCTTTTGTTAGGGGGGGGGGGGGGGAGGTTGGGAACCCCTGATCAAATAAATCAAATTTTCAGCCATTTTAAGCATCTGTTTCTTAGGCATAGGGCCTTGACCTGGAGACTGAAATGTAGGCTTTTTTGGTTTTAGAGGAGTCTTAAGCTTAGCATAAGATTTAATGTTGAGGGTAGTCGGTCTGAAGACACCTTCAGAAACCGAAGGTGTTTCCGCAGCACCGGCTTCCCCTACTGCGATGTCGGTTGGGCCCAAGGAAAAAGGCTGCGTCGGCCTAGAAATCTCTGCTGGGGGATCCGATGCGGCCTGGGGATCCAATTCAGCGGTAGCCAGGGACTGCATAGGCGCCTCACTGAAAACCGGAGAACCGGCGACCGGCCCAGCCGAGGCCTCGGAGTTCGGCTTGGATCTAGGCTGCCTGTCCCTATCCTTGCGTTTTTTTATGCACATCGGTAGTCAGTTTCTCCAACGACATAGTGTAATTAAATTTTCTACCGAAGTAGTGTCGAGCGAAATCAAAGCGACCCTTTATAGTTCGCTTATTGAACCTAGCACAAAACTGACAACCAGTGACGTCGTGGTCTGGGCCTAGGCAAGGTATACAAAAAGAATGAAAGTCCTTATGAGGTATTTGCTTCCCACAAGAAATGCAATTGTTAACTTTTTCTGACATCGGACTGAGGCAAGAAAAGGTTACCCAACGGGGTACTTAGCTTTGAAGACTTCAGACTGAAATTCGATTCGAAAATCTCAGGTGTCAGCCAACCGGCACTTGCGAACTGCTTCTGTTTCGGGCACCGCGCAGCAAGAAAGACTGAAGAAAATGGCGTCGGATGCCTCTGATATACTCCTGGCGCTCTGACGTCAGGGAAGAAGCGACAGCAACCGATGCCGGACCAAGACTTTGGAATTCTGGCAGACTGCGGGACCGCCTGATGGCAGGATAACCGAAGTGTGATGACTGCAGCAGGGTAACACAATGAACATCAGAGCAACTCACTGGCACTCTTCAAGACAAATCTTGATGTGTGGATGGGAAATAGAACATTCACCCCGGGGATCACTCCAGTGGCTCTACTCGACAGAGGCACTAGGAACTAAGGTTGGGTGGTAATCCTATGGACTAGGCTTGTAAAGGCTCCAGGGCCATTAGCCTACTATGAACCTATGTAGAACACAGCCTGGGTTATCAGGTCTCATGGAAGCTGTATTCTTGGCTTTGGACAGTGCGGTTTTTACCTGTGTAGCCATGATAGGGACTTGGCATTTCTCAGGTATTGTGATAGGCTGTTACTAGGCCATTAGCCTAGTACACACCTGTGAACACATCTATGAACATAAAGCATTTTCACTGCTATCTTGCTATATACATTCATAAAACAGAGCTTCCAGTTTCATCTTTATCTTCCTGTTTGACCTCTTCCCAAATAATTTGAACTGCAAAAACAGAATCTTTACTTGATCCATACTCCCCAAGCACTTGTATCCTATAAATATGGGTATTGCTGAACCAATTTGCGTCTGGATACATAGTTTATGGCTACTGCCTTAGTTTTCTATTTATTTTGTATCCTGAAATGACTTGAAATTGTCACAAAACACTAAAATGTCCTTTTCTAGTTATATCGGATAATATTTCTGTAAATAAAGCCAATTTTTCTTGGTTACTTTACCAATTATATCCGAGTCCCTTATTTTCTTTGCCAACGGTTCTAAACAGAATGCAAAAAAGGGGAAAGAGGACACCCCTGCCTGGTTCCTTAGCGTAAACAGGAATTATCAGAGTAACCCCAGCACCACTTTAATGTTAATCTCCAGTCGCTCACCATTTATCCTTAGCATAAACAGGAATTATCAGAGTAACCTCAGCACCACTTTAATGTTCATCTCCAGTTGCTCATCATTTATCCTTAGCATAAACAGAAATTATCAGAGTAACCCCAGCACCACTTTAATGTTAATCTCCAGTCGCTCACCATTTATCCTTAGCATAAACAGGAATTATCAGAGTAACCTCAGCACCACTTTAATGTTCATCTCCAGTCGCTCATCATTTATCCTCCCAATCAACCTTATAAATTTATCAGGGAATGCAAATGCTTCCATCGCACTTCCAAAAACCACAGCTTACTCTGTTGAATGTTTTCTCTGCATCAAGACCCCCACCCCAACAGTGGTACTTTATTGCATTCTACCTACCTCTGAATCATTTTCTATTAATGCTGTCAAACGTTTGCCTCTCCTCCACAAAACCATGCTGATCCACATCTATCAATTTTGGCAACACCTTTGTCATTCTTTTAGCCATTATAGGCATAAACAATTATTACTTAAAATTGAAATGGGCCTGTATAAAGCTGGGACTGATGGGTCTTTACCCTCTTTAGGCATTACAGCCACCACTGCTTTCTTCCATGATGGTGGTACTTCTCTCTTCCTCTTAAAATACTGTTAAAACCTTCCAGATCTTAGGTTCATAGGTTCATACTACGCTATCTGCCCTAGGGCATTTATAAGCCTAGCCAGAGTGTGTTTGGCTTTCGCCACCCATTTTAAATTATTTTTGCTATGCCTTTTTTTGAGGTTAGTATACTGTGCCTCTGTCTAACAGTGACACAGAAGTGATAGCCGGGGTAAACCTACGATCTCCCATCCACTCATCAAGATTCTTCTTGAAGAGAGTCAATGTGGGACTCTGCCTAACCTGGACTGGGATTTTATTCCAGAGTGAAGGGAGCCTCTGGGTTATGAATCTGTCCCTCCAGCATGTCCTATTTATTTCAGTGCTGAGGTTCAAGTCTCGAGCGTAGCTCGATGGGATTTGGATTTTCTGAGGTGCAGCATGTCCATTAATTCCGGGTTGGACATGGCTTTATACGTCAGGCACAGATCGCCTCTGAGCAGGCGGTATGCCACTGAGTAGAGCTGCAGTTTCTTTAACCGGGCAGCATATGGCATCTGTTTGAGCCCTTTGATCCTCTTGGTGAGGTACTTTTGGGGTCTTTCCAGTTGCTGCAGGTGTCTGGTAAGGTACATCCCAAAAGGGGCATTGTACTCAATTATGGGCCTGATGAGGGATGAGTAAAGAGTCACGATGACCTCCCCTGATCTAGATGTGAATCCCTTCATGATTAGGTGGGCTATATAAAATGTTTTTCTAACCACTTTGGCCACGTGGTTGTCAAATGAGAGATTGCTATCAACTTGGGTCCCCAGGTCCCTAATGACTTCTTCTGTACTTAATGGATTACCACCTATGTGGTAATTTGTGGGCACGTTTTTTGCCAAAGGGGATGACTATACACTTTTTGGCGTTTAGCTTGAGGCCATGGCTCTGGCACCAGTTGTCTGTTTCTATGAGGCCCTTTTGGAGGATGCTTGTGTCGGCTGGAGAGTTGATTATGGCGCCCAGTTTGCAGTCATCTGCGAACTTTGTCAGCCACAGTCCTTCCATGTTGGCCTGTACCGCCGAAAAATATATACCGAACAAGAGAGGTCCCAGGACTGAGCCTTGTGGGACGTCACTTGTAACTGGTTTGGAGTCTGACATGGCTCCAGCAATTCTAACCATGTGGGTTCTGTCCTTGAGCCAGTTTGCAACCAATCTAGTGACATACGGGTTTATATTTAAGCTGGTGAGCTTATCTATAATGCCCGAGTGGGGTATTGTATCAAAGGCTTTTGCGAGGTCCAGGTAGGCTGTGTGGACCCACCTTCCCCTAGTCAATGGCCTTGGTGACTGTTTCAAAGAAATCGACCAGGTTTTAAGAGGCAGGATCTGCCCTTAAAGCCAAACTGGGTAGGATCCAGTGTCTGTAGGTCCCCAATATCTTTATGAGGTCCATGATGATCCTTTCCATAGCTTTGCAGACCAAGCTAGTCAGGCTTATGGGGCGATAGTTTCCAGGATCCGTTGAGGCACCACCTTTGTGGAGAGGGACCACTGTTGCTGTACGCCACTCTTTGGGTACATATCCTGCAGTAAGGCTAAGATTGAACAGTAGTTTTATGTTTGGGTTTAGCTCTTCTTGGAGTTCATGTAGGACGCAGCCCGGGACACCATCTGGTCCCATTGATGCTGTGTTTTTTGCTTTGGAGAGGGCGGTTCTTACCTGAGCATCGGAGATGTCAGGGGGGCAGCACTCTGTTGGGATAGATATTTGCCCTTTTGTTGGGGGGGGGGGGAGAAGTTTGCACTGAACCTGTCAGCTAGGATGTTGGCAATGTCTGTGGGCTCTGTGTATTTTTTGTCATTTTGGACTAATTCTGAGCATATCTGGGAATTCCCACCCAGGTTCCTAACATAACTAAAGAAAGTTCTTTCCCTCCTAGCTTCCAAACTTCCACAGGAATGCCAACTATTCCTGGGGAGCTTCCCGATCCCATGTCCTTCTAACCTATTAGTAATTGAGCCTCATCTACATCTAACCTTGGGATATTTAATTCTTACATAAACATTTCCATTTGCAATGTTTTCCTCAATTTCCACATTTTTATAAACTTTCTGAAATATTTCAAACACCTCTACAGGATCTCTCATTATTTTCCTTGTTACAGGCCCCATAAATTTGCATCAACCCTTTCAACTTTCTATTGCTTAAGCTGTTGTGCTCTGGAGTTATTACTAAAACCAGTTGCCTAACAGCACTCTTTTTAATCTCATACATATTATCCAGATACTCCCTTATTTTCTCTTCAGCATTCTGCAACTGTGCCTCCTCTTGTTCTGCGAGATTCCCCTACTTCTGCAATACTTCAACATTTGTCAGTAGCTCTAAATAATTCTAGTTACTTCTTAACCACATCTTTTCTTTTATTTACACCCTATTTTTAAATTCCACTTTAATTTTATCCCACTCCCTAGCTATATTTTCAGAAGAAATTTCTATCTTCTCTAAACTCCTGAATAAATTTCCACTGCCGATTCTTTAAATTCCTCTCTTTTCAACAGATAAGTGGGGAAGCACCATTGTCTTTTTTTATTTCATTACCCTGCATTTTTATTTTAGTTATTATTGGCAAAGGATATGAAATAGTAATTAAATGCATATCAAAGCTTTCAATTAAATATTTATATTCCTGTGAAATAGAAGTTCCGCCTACTGTAGTCCAGCTTTGTGTATCTTGGGGAATAATACACAAATTCTCTCTGCATTTCAAAATTAAGTTTCTTCAAAAAGTTACCTTTATTTATATTTTCCCTTCTAGGCCCCCAAACAAATCTTCACTATTGCAAATCAAATTCCAGCCCCCAGGTATAAGTAATATTCGCTGCCAAAAGTTATTTATCCCAGAATTTTCACTCCACTGTAACAGTTTTAAGTGGAATATAAATATATGCCAGTGTAATCCACCTGCCTTTCCAGTAGCTCCTTAGTACTACAAATCTAGGATTATGTTTTTTTCCCCTATCAGTGCTGGAGCTCTTCTCGCAGTTAGAGTACTCATCCTTTTCCTGTCCCATATTCTGCTGAATAACCATCCTGAAATAATTTATTTTATCAAATTCACATGCTCAGTTCTTTCTAAATGCATCTCCTTTTAATATAGTTCACTACTTTCGTTTTATGTACGTCTGCAAAACCATTCACATTTAATGATAATACGGAAAATGGCATTGTGATGTTAGTATTCCCACCTGTTATGCAGGACAGTTTTTGTACGTCTGCAAAACCATTCACATTTAATAATACGGAAAATGGCATTGTGATGATAGTATTCCCACCTGTTATGCAGGACAGTTTTTGTACGTCTGCAAAACCATTCACATTTAATAATACGGAAAATGGCATTGTGATGATAGTATTCCCACCTGTTATGCAGGACAGTTTTTGTACGTCTGCAAAACCATTCACATTTAATAATACGGAAAATGGCATTGTGATGTTAGTATTCCCACCTGTTATGCAGGACAGTTTTTTTTAACTTCTGGTTCCAGCTTTTGTGTTACATGCATAATGTGCGGCAGGTTGATCTTTTATACAGTTGTTTCTTGACATATCCATTTGAACCTGTATCATATCTTACAAAACTTTTTTTAATGAATACCGTCAGACAAAAAACATCCCCATAACCTATTAACTTAATACAAACTCACAAAACTATGCACATGTATTAACAATGACGTTTAACCGTACTATAAGGAACAACTGTCCCAGATGCACAGCCACACACAGGCTTGTACCACCATGTAATGAAGGTTATCCATGCACATGTTATACATGACACAGCTTGTGTTTCTGTTTCCACTAAGTGTTGTCTGTGTCTTACATTCCTCTCCCAAGTTACTAAACCAACTTGAATGTTTCAGAAAACATAATCTCCTATTTTGTTTTTATTGTCCCCTTATCAGATTATCTGGTTCTCATGTTTCTATGCAAACAAACGGCTGTGTTCCACTACACATATTGCAATATAAAACAGTCTTGGAGGAAAACAGTATACAGTATTCTTTATATTAATTGTTCTTTTATTTCTTTCCCCTTAAAACTGGTTACTAAATTAAGCAAAGGCCTTAATCCAGTCATTCCCCAATGCAAAAATAAGAAAAAGCATATTAATTTTACTTATGCTCTTTTGTCTAGACTTTCTTCTATTTTTACACTGCAGTGCCTACATTTCTAAAAACAAAACAAGAAGGAAAAATGGGGACACCTGTTTACTCCAGTATCTCTGTTACAGACTAAATGAACTGAAAAAGCTGGACTACAGCATGCAGCACATGCCATGTATTATAAAAATATTATTAAAATGTAATTTTACTTGCACTTAACTATTTACTTCTTCACTTCTATTAAATCATCTTCCAAACATTAATGACCTGAACCAGGGCATGTTGGAGTCTCCTACAAGTCTAACAAGTCAAAAGTCCAATATTTCCATATTTTCTTGTTCTGTCATGTTTCACAGATTTAATTAATGCTTTGTAATCCTAAAATTATTCACCAATTTCTTTTTTTTCTGTTAATTTCCATCTCCCAAATCCAGTCGCTGGTTCATTTCCAATGTACTCCTGGTTCTTCTAATCAATTATTGTACTTTTTTTTCTGTTTCTCAAGGATTTACCTCTGGAACACTGAAAAAGGTTTCACTACCACAGTCTTTCTATGAGCTTTATCATCCTAAGAATAAGAAGCTGAATCCCCTTCATTTGACAGCTCACTTTCTGTTGGACATATTTATGAATTTGTTCCCTAGTATGTCGTTTTCTTCCTGGAAACAACATTCTGAAAACAGCTGGGTACACCAGCTTCAACCTTCCAGCAAGCAGAGACTGTTGATCAGCAGGTGTAAGAAACTTACCCTCTTCTGCCTGGTGTCCAGTCAGTAATCATTTCCACAAACACATTACTGTCTTCAACTTTAGTGCTTAGTCTTTCTGCCACAATTTTGTCAAAAACAACTTTCTGCTGGTAGGATTACATCTTTACTATTAAATATCAGGGCTGTTTGCTCATGGTCAGGTTTGGAGCTTACACACAATGTACCCTTTCAATTAACAACTCCTGCTGTGGAATACCAGCCCAGTTGCTTATTTGTGCTTTCATAAAATTAATGCAGTCTGTTCCTTCCAGTTTCTCTGGTACAACAGAAAATCTCAGGTTTTCTCTAAATGCTCCGGCCTCTAATTCTGCCATTTTTGTTTAAACATCTCATCTTGAGCAGTCTCATACTACTTTTTCTTCATGTTAACCCCCTACTTACTTATTTATTGGCATCTGAAGGGAAAGTCCACTGGGCTAAGATAATCCATTTTTAGTGAAGGCCCAGGGAGAAAGTTCCACAGTATAACAGTACATAAAATATAAAACAGTACATAAATTATAAAAACAATTAGAAGATACAAACTTTCAGTTACCTGGCACCCATGGTGATTGGTAGATGCCGGATAACTGTAGTTTCCGGTTGCTTGAGAGTTGCTACTAAAAACAGGTCTAATACTGTTCCCTGTACTATTTGTCTGGTTTGACTTGCTCTCAGGTTGGGGAGAGAGGGAATTTATTTCTGTCTTCCTTTTTAAAACTCAAACTCTTAAAACGTAAGGTATGTTTCTGTGGGAGGAGAAAGTGCAACACATGAAAATTGTACCGTATTTCCTTGCTTTTTTTTGTAGTTGCTTGAGCTCCGGTTTACTGCATTCACAAAACAGACAGTAATGTACAATAGCTGAAAAGGTGTAAACACACATTATGTACAGAGTTATACAGGTAAAAGTTACAGACTAGTCAATGACTGTATTATTAAACACTAGAGGTAATACACTGAAGAAAACGATAACCTAGCAGCATTCTCAAGGTGTTTAGAGAGTATTGGCAGCAAAGTGGAAAGAAGGTGTAGATAGACAGATGGGCAAAGATGGATAATAGAACAAAAGTTAAATTGCTTGTTTTGAGCAGGGATAAAGTTTGAAGAGGTAGGATGCAAATTAAGGTGCAAACAGACAGAGGTCAGACAGGTTATGGATGGATGAGAACTGAGACATGTGCATTGCCAAAGGGTGGACAGGTTTTGCTCCAAAGATTTATTTCAAAGAAGAGACATTACTGGACTCAGCTAATAAGTTAACAACAGGAGGAAACTTAGCAGTAAGCAGCTGGCCCTTTGATTGGCACCAACCATTTTGCAGTTTTATCAGCCCATCTGTATATCTGTTTAAAGCTTCTTCCATTTTTTTCCAGCTGTTTGTTATTTGAGTTGATATACTCCATCAGTGTTTTATTTTAATAAACTCTGAGCACATTTGGCTTCATTTTTTTCCTCTAGATTACTGGAAGTCATGTCTTGCACCAAAGTTGCAGCTGCAGGATTTTTCCCAGTTACTGTTTTCTCCTCACCTTTTGCGATTGATTTTTTTTCAGGTTCTCTGAACTTTTTTTGTAGGCATCTGGGTAGTGCAATTCCTAGCCAGTTACTGACCCCCCCCCCAAAAAAAAAAAAACAACAACAATGTACTGGCTCTATTTTCTGAGTTTTGGCTTTCACACCAGAAGAGCTGAAATTAAGCTGCAGCCATCTTCTACCCATGAGTATCTGCCACTCGATGCACAAATCTTGATAAAAAAAATGGGGTTGAGTTAAATAACTCGGATAATAAGTTAACACCAGGAGGAAGCTTACCAGTACGCAGCTGTCCCTTACAGTGGCACCAAACAGTAAAAGTAACATTTCCTAAGACTTGGATTTATGACTTTCTGGCTAATTTGAAAGAAGCCCTTATCCTAAGAAATCCATTAAAAGTAAGTATTAAATCATCCATACCATCAACTACAAGGTACTCCGGTTGAACTGTATGACAATTCCCTTTTCTGTGAGACAAGTTCAGCTTCTGAGGTAGCAGCCAAGGTTCCTGCTTGCTTAGGCTGTGCCGCAGAGAGAACCAATGCTGCTTTGGCCAAAGCGGTGCTACTAAGACCACCCTTGACTCCGCCAAAACATGTTGGACAGATTAGATAGGAAAACAAGGAGGATGCTTCATACTCACCAAATGATTTATAAAAATCAGTGCACACCAAGATTATATAATGCCAGTTTCAAAGGAGGGATCAGCCTCCTTGAAACTGATTACATGTATAGATCTGCAATCATGGGACTCCACACATCTGCGGACCTCAGAAGGCCCAAATGCAGTGAAAGTTTTGAAACACGAGAGAATAAATCTAAGATGACTCCTCTGTTTAATCTAGCAGAAACACATCAGCGTCAAGCAAGAATGGAAATCAAACCAGAAGTAGATAAAAACCAAGCAGCAACTGAATGTGCCAAAAAACAAAAGAAAGAATAGAAGGACCAAATGAAAAGGAAAAAAATATGGAAAAAGCATAAATATAGTTCCAAGTGTAGAAAATTTTGGACGAACCTCATCTTGATCAGGAACAAAAGCAGAAATGGTTAAGGAAAGGCAAATTCAAACCAAAAGATGAAACGTTAATATTGGCGGCCCAAGATAGTGACCTACGTTTATGTTGGTTTACAAAGTCCATTGAACACATGGGAGAAACAGACAAATGTAGGTTTTGTAAAACATAATTGGAAACAGCTGCACATCTTGCTGCTGGTTGTGACATACTAATGGCATAATAATGTGGCAAGACTGTTGTACTGGGGACTGTGCAAACATAATATTTAAGTAGCTGAAAAACACTGGAAACATGAGGCACAAAGCATCATAGAAAATGAAGTTTACATCACATGGGATCACCCATTACCAACAGTTCAAAAAAAGATAAATGCTAGAAAACCGGATATAGTGGTCCATGAAAAGACAAAAGTAGCACTGATCACTGAAATTGCCACACCCAGTGACGATCATGTCTTGCGTACACAGAGACACAAAGTGATAAAATACCAGGATCTGCAGGCAGAAATGAGAGCAATGTGGAAGAAAGATACTCCGACAGTTACAACAGTAGTAGGGCAACGGATCTTATGAAGACTCTACAGCTGCACTTGCATAACAAAACATGCAACTTCATATAAAATGCAGGAGTCGTCAATTCTGAGCAAACTGCAGGTACTGCACAAAGAGCACTTTTGGTTAACAAAAACTGGAAACAATATTAATTTCCTGAACTTTATACTGACTTGGGAATGGGTTCCATTCCAGTCATGGCATTACAAACCCAAAAGTCTTGGAGAAATTAAACAGATTTCCTCAACAGGCAAGTCAGGGGAAAAAGTAACCCATCACCACATGCCATTTTGGCCTGCAGAGTGAATCTGATGCAAGGAGGCCAGGGAATGTTCATACGAATAAGAATATGCCTTATCCACCTCAGAGGAGAGCTGATTTTGTCTTTGAGGGAATGAAGGCAAAGGTGTAGTGGAAAGAAAAGGAGGCGGCTTGAGACAGGATGGCCTTACACAGGTCTTGAGAAAATTTCATCCATTATTTTTCCCTGGGACGTCTGAGAAGGAAAAACAATTTTAGTTATCTGTTTCTTCTTAGGAGGGAATTCCACTTTAACAAACTGTAGCAGATCTGACCCTTGGCATACCTCTATCAATTTTCCAGGCACCTCCTCCTGAACCAGGATTTCAGGGATACTCTCCGATCCTTCAGAAATTCATCCTTGGTTCCCCCTTCCCAACTATATGAGTTTGGTCTGCCGCATTCTGAGAGTCAGATGCCATTCCCAGTCTCTGATGGGGTCACTAAAATGATTGGACAGAGCGGGCTCCTGCAATACCTCAATGGGTTTGCCCGAATTTGACTGGGCACATAATGGATAAGGTACAAGCCAGATTAATTTCTTTTCTTGAATAAGCTTGATGTCGGATGCTGAAGGTTGTGCCATTTTTGACAGGGCAAGGTGTTTCAGAGTCTAAATATGTATTTAGCTAGGAAAGAGGTGTACACAGGGTTTTTGAAACAAATAAATGACAGATCTGATGACTTTTATAGTTGTGTTCTGCTCCAAGACAAAACAGAAACATGGAGTGGGCAGCCTCATAAGGAATCTGCAAACCACAAGAGCATTTCGCCCTTTTACATCTAGCAAATTAAACAACCAAACTACAAAGAAAACAAAAAAGGCTCAACAACGGAGCACTTAAATGAACTAAGTAAACAAAAGTAAGGATAATACAAGACGTGCAAAGAACAGACTGACTGGTGTGATTCCTGCACACAGGCTGGCACAGAATCTGAGGATCTTTTTCTCTTATGTCCTCATGTATTTTGACGCCCAATGGTTTAGGTCATACGTCAGATATAGGGAACGCTTCCGCTATGGTACACTAGTTGAATATCCAGGTTATTTTGGTGAGATAACCCAAAAGTATTACAATACTATAACAGCGGACTTAAAAAGGACATCAGTAAGCCCCTTAGGATGATGGCACCATAGCTATTCATTTTGAGACGATGCCCAACTTAGCGTTTAGCAAAGACATGCCAACAGGACCGCAACACTGTAGCGCACATCATCAGATCAGTTGGGGGGGGGGGGGACGACAACAAGGCTGCTGCAGACCTTATCAAGTCTAAGTAAGGGTCTCATCCTAAAAGTATAACAAAAGATAATACAGTGAGCCACCTAGATAGAGTGAATCTACTCATTCTTACCAAGCCTGTTAGGGCCAACAGAAAGGAAGAGAAGGTTCGTCTCCAATGCTTTGTGCAACATAATTAATGACAGTTGTATGTGGACATTCAGATAATGCAGTCTGAACTTTCCTTTGTTAGAATATTGGAAGAATACTTTGGCTTCACACAGCATGCAATTTATGAACCCTTCCAGACGAAGCAATTGCAATATAAAAAAAGTGTCTTCCATTAGATGCATTGAACAGCATCTTTTACTGCAAGCTCAAATGGGGTTGAAGTCATAGCAAGGAGGTGGCTAGGTCTTAGTTAGGTGGCCTGGAAACAAAAACTAATCTAACTAATACCTTTGCATGTACTTAAAAAGCCAAAAAGGAGTGGTTAATGTCTTGATAAACAGAAATGACAGTGAGGTGAACTTAGTGTTAGAAAACCTGAGCCCTACTCAAACAAGTCTACTAAAACGTGAAGTGTGACAGTGAACATAATTCACACGTGGTCGAGAGCACGTTGTTAGTGAAGTATGACAGTGAACATAATTCAAACGTGGTCGAGAGCACCTTGTTAGTGAAGTATGACAGTGAACATAATTCAAACGTGGTCGAGAGCACGTTGTTAGTGAAGTATGAAAGTGAACATAATTCACACTTGGTCAAGAGCACGTGTAAATTATGTTCACACATGGTCGAGAGCACGTTGCTCTACCCATGAAGAGAACTTAAACCACTTATTTCTGGATACTTTTATGACAGTATTTTTGTAAACACAGTAGTAACTGAACCACCCTGGGTGGATAGTCTACTCAACTCCCCAATTCTAATTTCCTGGGTCCTTTTGGCAAGCCATCTCTACAAAAAGGCCAGTCACCAGTGGCATCCCTCAGGAATCTGTCCTGGGACTGCTCCTTTTTGGCATCTACTTCTCAGAAGTCAAGGCCAACTTAAAGGGCCTCTGGCTGACCAGAGGCAGTCACAGAATCCCCCACTGGCACTAAAAAGGGCCGACACAAAAATAACTTTTGTTAGAGCCATGGACTAAAACTAAATGCCAAGAAATACATAATAGTACCCTTTGGGAAGTCAGCTACCCCTGTCAACTATCATATTGATAACACCCCTTAAAAGTCATAGCAGTCAGGAACTTGGGGACAGACACACAGTAATCAAGCCTTTGACCATCAGGTGTCTAGAGCAGTGAGGAAATCAATCTATGGTGTGCAAGTTATAAACAAAGGTATGGCCTCTAGATCCAAGAAGGTCACTGTTCTACTGTATTCACAATTCATCAGACCTATCACTGAGTACAATACCCCTCTGATATGTACCTAACCAGGCACATTCAACAACTGGAACATCCACAGAGGTTCCTCACTAAGACTGCAGGATGTAAAAAACTTGTCTTATGCAGACTGCCTCCCTGTATCACGTCTCCTACAGGCTGTTGAAGGGAGATCTATGCCGGTCATACCATCCTATAGGCTGTTGAAGGGAGATGTATGCCGGTCATACCATCCTACAGGCTGTTGAAGGGAGATGCATGCTGGTCATACCATCCTACAGGCTGTTGAAGGGAGATGTATGCCGGTCATACCATCCTGCAGGCTGTTGAAGGGAGATGTATGCCGGTCATACCATCCTGCAGGCTGTTGAAGGGAGATGTATGCCGGTCATACCATCCTGCAGGCTGCTGAAGGGAGATGTATGCCGGTCATACCATCCTGCAGGCTGTTGAAGGGAGATGTATGCCGGTCATACCATCCTGCAGGCTGTTGAAGGGAGATGTATGCTGGTCATACCATCCTGCAGGCTGTTGAAGGGAGATGTATGCCAGTCATACCATCCTGCAGGCTGTTGAAGGGAGATCTATGCCGGTCATACCATCCTGCAGGCTGTTGAAGGGAGATGTATGCCGGTCATACCATCCTGCAGGCTGTTGAAGGGAGATGTATGCCGGTCATACCATCCTGCAGGCTGAAGGGAGATCTATGCCGGTCATACCATCCTGCAGGCTGTTGAAGGGAGATGTATGCCAGTCATACCATCCTGCAGGCTGTTGAAGGGAGATGTATGCCGGTCATACCATCCTGCAGGCTGCTGAAGGGAGATCTATGCCGGTCATACCATCCTGCAGGCTGTTGAAGGGAGATCTATGCCGGTCATACCATGTTGCAGGCTGTTGAAGGGAGATCTATGCCGGTCATACCATCCTGCAGGCTGTTGAAGGGAGATGTATGCCAGTCATACCATCCTGCAGGCTGTTGAAGGGAGATGTATGCCGGTCATACCATGCTGCAGGCTGTTGAAGGGAGATGTATGCCGGTCATACCATCCTGCAGGCTGTTGAAGGGAGATGTATGCCGGTCATACCATCCTGCAGGCTGTTGAAGGGAGATGTATGCCGGTCATACCATCCTGCAGGCTGTTGAAGGGAGATGTATGCCGGTCATACCATCCTGCAGGCTGTTGAAGGGAGATCTATGCCGGTCATATCATCAGACCCCACTATGATGGGCTTCCTGCACATCTGCAAAACAAACTGCACCACAATTATCTGTTCTAAAGAGTTAAACCTTCTCTGTGACAGAAACAGGACCTGCTGGACAGAGAGGTATGTATCACAGAGACTACCTCTCCTCTGAAGAAGTTCCCCATTCATGTGAAGCAGAGTTTCTCCTTAATCCAAGTCAAGTGTAACTTGGAAAACTGGATGGGGAACAGGAAATTCATCCCTGTTTGGCACCTATACAGACAGCCTGGAACTGGTTTGTCTTCCAGGCCCCTACTTATAAATACTTCATCTTCCAAGCCCCTGCTTACCTTACCAAGGGTATCAGAACTTGTCATAGATTTGGGATGCATGGCTTGGCTTAAAAATGCCCCAGTGACCATTAGCCTAGCACACACCTATGAGCCTATAACCTTTGAACTACAAGCTCTAACTTGAACTGAAACGATCCATAATAATGATGCAAGGCCAAAACATTATAAACACTGTCAGACCATGTTTCCCTCTTGCTGCGTCAGAGGGGTACAAAGAAACTGGTAATGTTATGGAATCCCCCCAAGCCACTTGAGTTACTTTAGAGAACCATATCGGGCTTATTAATGGGGTACTATTAAAATAAGCAGATTCCTTTATTTTGGCTCCCACTAAAATTTTGATGCAAGTGAAATGGATAAGAAGGTGCAAAGGAGACCTTGGTTCACTGAATGGAGAAAGCGTTGGTCGTTTAAGCCTCCAGGTAGATGAGTTTACAAATTAATAGCTCTGTGAGCAAACTCATTAACAACAGTAAATGTTCCAGTGTAGAAATCACAGCTGCAGCCATACATGGACATCCAACCTACTGCTCAGACATCAAGAGTTTCAGATATGGCCAAAGAAGAGATCTTTTCTTCCCAAGACCAAGGAAAGAAATAGGATTCGCATTGGAAAAGAGAAAGCAGCTCATGCTATCTTCATTTCTGTTCTGCAATAGAAGGCAGCCACCACCAAGAACATACATACAATTTGGTGATAAGAGGAAGCCCTTTCTCAAGGTAAAATGTAAGTCTTCCCCAAAAAAGGGAAAAAGCCAGGAGTAAAATACTAACACCCCCCAAATATTCCCCTGGTTCATAAGAAAAGTCATTGGAAAGTGACAGCAAGGAGCCTCTTCTGACACCTGCTACATCCAAAGGCCTGTGGCATCACCCCTCTGAAGCTGTACACCTGTAGCTTATAGTGTGTCCAACAAGACCAAAGACCAAGTCCTTCGGTCAAACAACGGCTCCTCTGTAACACCCTCAGACCACCAATGGATCAAACAAGTTAAGGGCAAACTCTCCACATCACTGTCACACAAAACTCTGCATCTGTTGGAATACAACGATACCCCAAATCATCGTTGGTCACATGACTAAGATCCTGACACCTGGATTACAAAAAATAAACTTTTTACCCGACAACTGCCACTGGGAGAATCAGCCCCAACAGTCCCAACCATCTTAGGGAGGTGATGTCAATACTGCAATTTCCAGGGAATTCCACTTTGCCAAAGGGGATAATAAGGCAATTATTTCTATTTAGTTTTAGACTGAGGTTTTGGCATCAATCATTTGTCTATCTTAGCCCCTCCCGTAATACATTAACATCACTGGGGGACTCGGTCATTGCACACAACTGCAATCATCAGGAAACCTGGTAAGCTAAAGGCCATCTAATTTAGCCTGGACTTCCGAAGAATAGACTACACACAATAAAGGGCCCAGCACAGATCCTTGTGGTAACGGGTCTACTGGTAGAGGTGGAGTCACCAACTTTGACAGCATGTGTTCTGTCAGTGAGCCAACTGGCCACCCATCTAGTAATGTAAAGGTTAACCCTCAACTGGGACAGGATCTCAATGATACTTGATTGGGGGATTATGTCAAAAACCTTGGCTTGGTCAAGATAGGCAGTATGCAGAGTCTTACTTTCATACAGGGTTTTGGTGACATTCGCAAAGCAAGCATGACTTACAACCTTAAACAAAGCCAAACTGGGTTGGGTGTAGAGTTTTAAGGTTGCCTATGTCCTTGTTGATATGGTTCATGATGATTCTTTCCACGGCCTTGCAGAAAAGGCTGGTAAGACTTATGGGTCTATAGTTCCCTAGGTCAGTTGATGGACCCAGTTTGTGCAAGGGGATTACTTTTGCTGTTCTCCACTCTGCTGGACAAAGCCAGTGCTCAGGCTGAGGTTAAAGAGAACACCAAGTGGTTCTGTTAGGTCTCATTTTAGACTGCTGAATAAGCAACCTGGGATGTTATCTAGTACCATTAAGGCTGTATTTTTAGCCTTGGAGAGCGCAGATATGACCTGATCCCTAGAGATACTAGGAAGAGATCTGGTGACGGGTATGGTTGGTGGGGGACATGAGGGTGAAGTTTGCACCAAATCTGTCAGCTAACAGGTTGGCAATTTCGTCCAGTATAGTACAAGTGGTACCATCTGCTACCAGTTTAGCACATAGCTGGGCATTCCTTTTGGAGTTCATTCTTCCAATTACATCTGACATTTACAACAGCTATGGGGAGTGCAGATGGACAACAGCAAGCAACTATAAGCCAAATCTAGACTACTATACAGTGAGGAAAGCACACTATAAAACGAAGGTCCAATAGTATGGATGCAACATCCAGGACCACTACAATGGAATCCATTATCAGGATCTTGTTCTGACCAAGGACATTAAGGCTCATCCCCTTAATGTCCTTAGATACCCATTTGGGAACCGAACTGCAGAAACAGGTCTGTGTGAGGCAGCAATGGTAACCACTGCATAACTGAGGTATCTGCAAATAAAATGTTCTACAACTGTGAAAGGTTTCATTTAATTTACTTAACATTACTTTTTTTTTTTTAGGTTCATAGGTGTGTACTAGGCTAATGGCCTTGGAGCCTTTACAAGCCTAGCCCATAGGATTACTCTGGCATCGTGCCACCCGATCTTAGTTCCCAGGTGCCTCTGTCAAGTAGAGCCACTGGAATGATCCCCAGGGTGAATTTTCTATTTCCCATCCACTCAAGATTTCGCTTGAAGACGGCCAGTGAGGCATTCCGCTTGACATGTATGGGAAGTCTATTCCATAGATTTTGTTCGACTGGGTTTAGACAAAAAAAGAAGTTACGTCTTACCATAACGTTCCAGTATTGTTGATCCTCGTTCAGTCATTACGGATGGGTATCTGTTCCGACCATGGAACCGAGCCAGCCATTTTCCAAGCTCGCGTCAGCTTCAAACTCTCGAGCTAAACTCTTACCCACAATCCCCCTCCCCACATTACCTCAGATTGAGTTTGCAAGTCAAAGGAGTTAGAGGCTACCTCTGGTCAAATAACCCAAGAGAACCGGAATGTGAGATCCACTAGAAACCACAGAAGGGGGAAGGAGGGAGGGTCATAATGACTGAACGAGGATCAACAATACAGATGATATAACTTCTTTATCTGATATTGTTAATCCTTGTTCATTCCTTACGCATGGGACAGAGTCCCCACCTACCTCTATTCCTGGGAGGCTCTCATGGAAGGGCATTCCTGAGCACCATAGAACTGATAGATGCTCTTCCCCTGGAGGCCAAATCCAATTTGTAATGATTGATGAAGGTATGAGCCGTAGCCCAAGTTGCGGCTGCACAGATGTCATGTAAAGAAGCTCTGGCATGGAAGGCAGCAGAAGTTGCCACCAACCTTGTTGAATGAGCTTTCATGGTAGTAGGCAACGAGATATAATGTTGTGTATAAATGAAGGTGTCACAGTCCTTCAACCATCTAGCTAACGTGACCTTAGCAACAGCATATCCTAATCTAGGTCCAGAAAAGGCCAAAAATAACTGGTCAGATTTACGAAAGGACCTAGTACTGTTTAAGTAAAAACTGATTTGCCTGTGGATATCTAGGGTATGTAGGCAATAATCTCCTCTGTTTGAATGATTGGGAAAGAAAACTGGCAATTCAATGGTTTGTTTAATGGACATTTCAGAGATCACTTTTGGCAGAAATGATGGATTAGTTCTCAGAGACACTATCTCTATGAAAAATCTAGTATGGACTCTTGACACAAAGCTTGAAGCTCAGAAATATGTCTGGCAGAAGTAATGGTGACCAAAAACAAGGTTTTCCATGACAAATGCTTGAGGTCGCAAGGAGGCTGGTTCGAAAGGTGGCATTGTCAGAGCTTGCAGAACTAGTGATAAATCCCATGGTTTAATAGGTTCTCTAAAAGGTGTCTTCAGATGCTTCACACCTTTTATGAAGGTCTTGCAAAATTTGTGGGACATAAGAGAGGAATCTTGGACAACCTCATGAAAATTAGAAATTGCAGCCAAATGAACTCTAATGGTAGAGGCCGACAGACCCGATTGGAAAAGGTTGGCCAAATAGTCTAGTATTACAGACACTGGTGCCGAGAAGGAATCTACTTGTTTATCTTTCAGCCAACAGGTAAATCTTTTCCACTTGCTCAGATAAGTAACTCTAGTGGAAGACTTATGAGATGCAATGAGAATGTCACGCACTGGTAAAGAAAGATCATTCTGCCTGGCAATCAAGGGAATTGGAGGAGCCAAGCTGTGAGCTTCAGGCTGTTCAAGCTGGGATGAATCAGGTTCGGTGGATGTGAGATCAACTCTGGGGTTGGATAGAGAATCCATGGCTGATCTAGTAGATGAGGCCAAAGGAAGGGGAACCAAATGTCTCGAGGCCAATATGGTGCTATGAGGGTCACCTTGCTCTTCAACCGACGGGCTTTCTTCAGAAACTGGGGAATGAGTGGAAAGGGTGGGAATGCGTAAAGAAGACCCGAGGGCCAATCGTGGACTAGGGTGCCTCTGCGTGAGTGTCCTGGAGGGGGAATCAGGGCGAAGTAGTTGCTGCATTTGTAGTTGGTCAGGGATGCAAAGAGGTCACAGCAAGGATGGCCCCAGCAGTGGAAGATCTCCATCGCTATCAAGGTTTTCAGGGACCACTCGTGAGGTCGAAGAATGCCCCTGCTGAGTCTGTCTGCTATCACGATGGAACTCCCGGGAATGTGCATTGCTAGAAGAAAATGGTTGGTAGCCATCGCCCATTGCCATATCCTCATGGCCTCTCGACAAAGGGGGTAAGATTTGGTTCTAACTTGCATGTTGATGTACCAGATCACTGCCATGTTGTCTAATTGAATCGCAATTGTCCCAGACGGCTGCAGGGGATGGAATGCTTGCAACTTCAGAAGCACAGCCCTCAGCTCTAGAACATTTATATGCAGATGGGGCTCCAGTCTGGATCAAGTGCCTTGGACGGTCTGTCCCTGACATAGCCCCCCACCCCACCTCATCAGGGTCCATGGTCACTGTGGCCTTGGGTTGCTGGGGGGAAAAAGGGTGAGACCATTGTGACAGATTGTGTGTCATCCACCAATTTAAATCCTGTTTGCACCTGCGGGTTACTCAAATCATGGCTGAAAGAGGATGCTGAAAGGGATACCATTGGGTGAGCAGAAGCCATTGTAGAAGCCTCATGTAAAACCTGGCCAGGGGGACAATGATGATGGAGGATGCCATGGAACCCAAAAGCTGTAGAATGGAGCGAGCTGTGGATTTCTCCCTTGAAAGGATTGGAATCAGTTGTTGCTTTATCCTTAAAATTCTGTGCTCTGGAATGGCAGCTCTGCAGTTCTTTGTGTCCAAGATAACCCCTATGAATTCTGCCGACTGAGATGGGGTGAGATTGGATTTTTGCCAGTTTATGATTATGCCTAGCCTTTGTGCAGCGAGGAGAGAGTATGCCAGGGCTTCTTCCAGTAGATGTCTGGTGGGGGCGGAAATGAGCCAGTCGTCTAGGTATGGAAACACCTGGAATCCTTGAAGTCGCAAGTCAGCTGTGACAACTGCCATGCACTTTGTGAACACTCTGAGGGATGTAGAGAGTCTGAAGGGCAGTACTCTGAACTGGTAGTGATTGGCTCCCGCACAGAAGCGCAGAAATCTTCTTGATGGCCTGTCCGCTTTTTTATGTGGTAGTACGCATCTTGAAGATCTATAGAGCACATCCAATCGTCTTTCTCCAAAAGCTGGACGATAGACTGTATTGCGACTCTCACAAACTTGCTCAATATACTGAGATCCAAAATTGGTCTCCAGTCCCCGGTTTTCTTTGGCACCAAAAATAGTCTTGAGTAGAATCCGGATCCTATCTGGTCTGGAGGGACTACCTGGATGACTCTCTTTCTTAGCAGCTTTTCTATCTCTAGTGCTGCTTCTTCCCTTTGACTGAGTGGAATGCCGGAAAGGTTTTTTAAAGGGACAGAACAAAGATCAAAGGGGATATGATAACCTCTGGTTATAATCCTTTGTATCCAAGAATCAGTGGTGATGGTTAGCCAGGCAGAAGTGTACATGGAGAAACGTCCCCCAACCACCTTCAGAGGAAAGGGGTTGGGCCGCTCTTCAGGAGCGCTGATAGGATTGACCAGGGAAAGAATCCCTGGAACCCTGGTTATGCGGACCCCCTCTGCCCTGAAAGGAGCGTCTTTCCCTGTGAGTTTCCCCCTCTGCCTCTAGGGGAGAACTTGGCCTGTGTGTCACGGAAAGGACCCTGACATTTCTTGAACCATATCTTCCCACTGTTTTGGTTTCGGGAGAAAGCACGTTGAGGGGAAGAATAACTGACACCTATGGCAGAAAGGGTCTTACCGACCTTTTCACATCTGGCCAGTGTGCATTTAACTTTGGGCCCAAACAACGAGGAGGCCTCAATGGGGGCGTTAAGAAAGGAAGCCATAAAGGGTTCTGTGAAATTGCACAAGCGCATCCAGGCATGTCGTCTCAAGACCGCAGCTGAACCCGCTGCTCCTTCTGATGCGCGAGATATCAGTCGCATAGAGGAGTTAGATATTGACTCAATGGTGGCCAGCTGAGAGGCCACTTTGTCACGGACCTCATCAGACACGGCACCAGCCAAGGTTTCTGAGAGCTCAGAAATCAGATCCCTTTGAAGCCTGGTAAAGTGTGCCATATAATTCAGGGACCTGATAGTAAAGGTCGCTGATTCAAAGGTGCGCCTCCCTATCCTGTCCAGGGCCCAGGACTCTCTTAGGCGGATGGACAGTCTGGCTTTCTTCTTCTGCCAGATCCTTTTTTGTTGTGGCCGCCACCAAAGCATCCACAGGAAGACCTTTTGACCAATGGGGATATGTAGCAGGAGGGGAGAAAATCTTATCTGCCCTCCGGGGAATAGCTTCGACGGTGTCAGGAGCTTTCCAAGCACGCTGCACGATAAGCCGGACAAGTTCATCAGCAGGTGGAGTAACCCAGGAGGTAGGGGGACGGGCGCGAAAGGCTTGCAGGAACAGATTCCTCAAAGCTCGGATTAGAGAACTGCCAGTCACCTCTCTGTTTCAGGATTTCGAGGATATCACCAAAGGATACCTCAGAGGGTGACTGAGGGGATCCTTCCCCCTCATCAAAATCTGTGTCTTCAGTGAGGGACTCCTCTGTGGAGTCCATGTGCTTCCTCTTACACAAACTTTTCCGGTGGACTTCCTCATTGGGAGAAGCTGGGGAAGACAGCGGAAAAGGGGTTTCCTGTGGGAATATGTCCTGAGACCCTTGCACCTGGTGTCAGCTTGGTGCGACTTGTGAAACCAGTGTACCAGAGGAGGGCAGAGGGATAGACAGTCCAATATCGCCAGCAGCAGCGAAAGCCTTCTCCATCAGTTGGAAGGCTGGTTCACCTGAAAAGGAGTGAATGTCTAGGACAGGGGTCACCCCTCCCCTAAGTGGCTCAGCCTGCCGACCTGGAGTCCCTGGATGGCTGTGGAGCAGCAAACCATGCGTGTCACAACTTACATCCTGGGTCATAGCAAAACTTTCCTGCCACGAAGGCAACTGCGGTTCCTTAGTGAACCGCAGAAGGGGAAGACTGTGCTATATCCATGGGCTTCAAAGGCAATGAAGGAGGAGAATAAGAAGGGGTCTTTAGAGACGGGTAACCACCTCCCAAGGAAGGATAGTTCCCGGGGGGGGGGGGGATACCTCTGGCCAAGAGCAGCTGATCCACAAGACGTAACACATGGTGTTCGGAAAGGCTTCTAGTGGACCTCACGGAGACTGAGGGAGAAACAGGCCTGTCCACAGAAGAGGGAGAAACAGGCCTGTCCACAGAAGAGGCAAACTCGGTGCCCATCTCACCAGTCTGCACTGAGAACAACGGTGCCGAGAGAGACTGGACTATAGGTGTCTGCACCGAAGAAGTCATCGGTGCTGAGGTCATGGTCTGCACCGACTCAGGGATCGGTGCCGAAGTGGTTGTCGGTGCCGAAGCTGGAACCGACAAAACTGGAGTCAACAATAAGGTTATCGGTTCAGAGTAAGATGTTGGAGCCGACATGGTCAAGGTCTGCGCCAACTGAAC
Organism: Protopterus annectens; assembly: GCF_019279795.1. NCBI lineage: Eukaryota > Metazoa > Chordata > Ceratodontiformes > Protopteridae > Protopterus > Protopterus annectens. Next base: position 857,832,238 of record NC_056750.1, read on the forward strand.
GGTCGGTGCCGATACAGTGGTAATGGTTTGAACCGAGGAGACCCTCAGTGCCGATATAGTGAAGGCTGCAGGAGAAGACAGAGCAGAGATCACTAATGGAGCCGAATGCCTCCGTGCCAAAGGTCTAGGCACCAAAAGTACTGGGGCTGACTGAGTAAGCTCCGGAGCCGAAACTTTAGCCTTTTTAGGTTATGGTTGGTGGGAGTCCCCAGCCGGGGACAAAGGCAAAGATTTAGCCTTGGTAGGACCATCCAAGATTTTCTTATGGGCGCTAGGAGGGGTGGACGCCTCCGACCCAGAAATAGCCTCTGAAAAGGGAGATTTAAGAAGTCCCTTCAGCAACAACTTGTTTTTCCTTTCCAACAAAGTTCTATTTGAAAAGTTTTCACAGATAGTACAGGGCAGGTCAACAGATAAGTGGGACACCCCCAAACAATAAATGCACAAAGAGTGTGCATCAGAAGTAGGTAGTTTGTGTCCACAATCAGAACACTGTTTAAACCCTGGACTACCTTTCTTATCTGCCATGATAGCAAAATTAGAAAGAAGAAAAGGGTAACAGCAATGGTACAAAGGAATACCCAAAGGTATGAGAAAAAGGGAAAGATTACCAATGATGGCAAGGGGAGAATACCTCGCGGTAAAAAGGTACAGAAAAGAGAAGAAAATATGGTCGCTAGATGCGATAGGGTAAGAGACAATGAAAAAAACTTTTCTGACAGAAAAATAATATAAGTGGCTATTATACAACAAATAACTGTACTTGGCTCAAGAGAAGCAGCTTGACACAACCGAATGGCAAAGTGGCAAACAAAATCCGAGGTAACAGGGAGAGGGGGATTGTGGTAAGAGTTTAGCTTGAGAGTTTGAAGCTCACATGAGCTTGGAAAATGGCCGGCTCGGTTCCGAGGTCGGAACCGATACCCATGCATAAGGAATGAATGAGGATTAACAATATCAGATCCCCTTTTCAGTGGAGGCAGAGGGAGAAAATCTCCAGCATGTTTAAACAGATATTTAACAATACACATGAACAGAAATTAATATACATCAACTGCATATACATTTACTGATTACATTCATATGACAAAGGAAACTATTATAGTATAAAAGATACAAGTGCATTTGTAAATATTGAATACTGATCATCTCAAGGTGCATTCGTAGGTTTGTCAAACAGATAACAGATCATGTGATAAGTACTTAGAAATGGAGGTAAAGGAACGAATGAGGTAGAGCAGAAAATGTTTACACTGTAGTTAAGATGTTGATAAGTAGTTACAAGGTTTACATAGTGCAGTACTTTTGCAAGTGGATGCTTATGTTCATTCAGCAAGTCAGTCAATGATGAAATCACTTTCTAAAGTTAGGTTTGTTGTCTCAGTGGTAAATGCTCCATGCCATCTATACGGCAGAAGTAAATAGCAAGAAGTGCATTGCATTACTTCCCTCAAATGGCAAGTGACAAAACAAGCTTGGCTACCCCTTCTCTGCCCCTGCAAACACTAATCACTACAAAATGACACATACAATGGCGCACCAAACTGACACATACAACGGCGCACCAAACTGACATACAACGGCGCACCAAACTGACACACAATGGCGCTTTACTTACACCAAAAGAAAAAAAAAAAAGCAATAGGAGACTACAGAAAGAGAAAGAAAGGATATTTAACTTACTAGTTTTTGTACTTGACATAAAACTCTTCAATTTCAATATAATTCCCAGGTGAAATCTGCAAAATGAAAAAAAAAATTAAGTTAACTTGACAAAGTTCTAATTTAAAATGTTCCTTACACTGTCTACTGTAAATATTAATGGGCAGATCAACTATCCCAACGTTACAGGTCGAGGAGACTCAGCACTTAAAAACTAGTACCATCAGACACACCACCACCCATCCAAAACAACTCTCCAAGAGCACAATCTAAAATGTCTGTCCCTGTTTATGCAGAAACAACTCTCCCCCTCTCCCACTATACGTTACTTCTGCAACCTAAATGCCCCTGGGAATAACCTTCTTACCCCTATTACCTGTCTGATTATGTTTAGAAAGGCTGCTGTTAAGCAAGTATTTTTTGATAACTCAACAGCACAAAGTCTATCGGCACAATGACTAAGGCAACAGAAAATAGAAAGGAGTGTTGTCAAACTTAGGAAGCTTTTGACATGAAAAATAAAAGGATCTAGACAGCTATTAAAGATATACTGGAAATTTTATGAAAATCTATTGAAAAGGATAAGGAAACAAAGCAAAGGCAAAAATGTAAATTTTTATGGGCAACTTAACTATGCCAAGGTTAGAGGACGCTGAGGCTCAAGAATTAATATCCAACATGACAGCAGAGATATAAAAAAAGTCTTCAGGAACAGAAAACATTCCTGTGGAGTTTGGAATATAGGAGGGGAAAAAGTGAATGATTTGGAAGATTTTAACAATATTTCAAAAGGAGAGACAGTACCAGCATCTTGGAGGAAAGCTATGATGGCTGGACAGCCCAGAAAAGGGTAAGCACCCTTCAGACCCTGCTTTATACAGACCAGTTTCAATTCTGAACCAAGACTGTAACTTATTTAACTTTCAAGGAGCTTTTTTGTCTCAGTAGAAGCCAGGGGAGAAAAAAATTCTGTCTATTTGAACTTTATCAGTAAACAGATATTAAATAAATAAATAAAAAAGTTTTTAAGTCTTCTAGTTATAAGAATGGCCAATTTTAACTATAACTGATTGATAAAGGTCTAACAGGTTTTGCTGATGGGAGGCAAACATTTTACATTAACAGAACGATGATTCAGAGGGAAGCAGAGTGTATGACTATTACTGTCAGGGGGTCTCAATGCACAGAAGGCATTCAACAGTGGCAGCTTGGATTTTGTGAAATGGCCAACAAAAAAAGGGTCAATTAGGAAGACATATGAAGGATAAGGAGGCAAGAATTAAGGAGGGAATGTTCCTCTCAGACGAGCTGCGTTTGAAAAGAACCATACAGGAGTGACCTCTTGCACCTTTATATGCATTACATGTAGAACCACTAACAAAGAAAATAGGGGAATCACAAACTCAAGGGCATAACTGGCACAGTAATCATGAAAAAAAGTAGTCTTATTTGCATATATTTTGTACTTGAAAAGTCCATAAAAGGGCATCCCAGTGTTGTAGAAGATTCTTGGACAGTTTCATCCTTTTTCAGAATATAAAGCAAGACTACAGTAGTAACAAACTAGGATAAGAAAGTATTGTTGTGTAAGAAATTACCATAACCTTAGATGTCTTTCTCTTCTATAGGCTGCTGTATTCATGACATCAGGGAGTTTGCTCTGGTGAACTCACACGTCTGACTGTTATACAAAAGTTAAATGCTACTGCTAGGGTGCGCGCAATGTCCTGCACCTCTTCTGTGACATTGGTTGTAAATGGACATCGGGTATAAAGTGGACATGACCATGCATCCACCTCAGAAATGAATGCCGCCGGAGTCGGCGACTCGTGAGAGGGTACATCAGGAGTCAGGTAAGTGTAACTGGAAAGGCTGGGTGGGAAACTATATAGCAGCACCAAGAAGAGAAGGACATCTAAGGTTATGGTAAGTTATTGCATAACAATACTATGCCCTTCTATTCATAAGCTGCTGTATTATGCCATCAGGGAGAGTGCAAAAGCTCCTGTCCTATGGAAGGGGAGGTGGACTAGAAACACTTTCCATAAACCCATGGAGGATGGCACAGGCAAATCCCACCCTGGCTCTAGAGACCAAGTCCAGCTTGTAGTGCCTAATGGAAATGTGAACAAAGGACCATGTAGCTGCTTTCAGTATAGCAGCAGTCTCGAATCCTTTAAGGAACACCCTGATAGTGACCCCTAACTGGGGCTGGGAGAGACTTACCATAACTACTGTAACAGCATGAAAGACTTTTAGATATCCAAGAGGATATGATTTGCTTGGAAACTGGATGACCCAGGGCTTTTCGGTGGTAACAGACAAAGCCTGTCTGATTTACGCAGGGATTTGGTTTTGGCCGAGTAATACCCGAGCGGTCTGTGAACATCTAAGAAATGAAGTATCTCCTCTGCCTTGTTCTGCGAAGAGGGGGGGGGGGAGGTTGGCAGATTTATAGTTTGATTTAAAAGACAGATCATTGACCACTTTGGGCATAAAGAGGGGTTAGTGCGCAAGCATACCCTGAAAGACAGTGAAGGGGGGGTCTGCAATAAGGGCCTGAGATCCGAGATTCTTCTGGCTGATGTGATGGCCACCAGGAGGATAGTCTTCCAGGTGTAGTGTTGGAGGGAGCAGTCTTTGGCTGTTTCGAAAGGTGGCAGCATCAATTTCTGCATGACAAAGTTAAGATCCCAAGGGGGGGGGGGTTCCTTGGGGGTCTGAGATGAAGTACTCCTTTCAGAAAGATCCAGGAAAATAGCACCTTAGGTACAGATAACAAAGTGTTCTTAATAAAAATAAGTTTATTACATAAAATCACGACCAGGTCGTGATTTATGTAATAAACTTATTTTTATTAAGAACACTTCATTTAGTTATCTGCACCTAAGGTGTTTAGGTAGTGATTTATGTAATAAACTTATTTTTGTTAAGAACACTTCGTTTAGTTATACGTACCTAATGTGTTTAGATCGTGATTTATGAAATAAACTTATTTTTATTAAGAACACTGTTTAGTTATCACAATGTGTTTAGGTTGTGATTTATGTAATAAACTTATTTTTATTAAGAACACTGTTTAGTTATCACAATGTGTTTAGGTAGTGATTTATGTAATGAACTTATTTTTATTAAGAACACTTTGTTTAGTTATCTGTACCCAAGGTGTTTAGGTAGTGATTTATGTAATAAACTTATTTTTATTAAGAACACTTTGTTTAGTTATCTGTACCCAAGGTGTTTAGGTAGTGATTTATGTAATAAACCTATTTTTATTAAGAACACTTTGTTTAGTTATCTGTACCCAAGGTGTTTAGGTAGTGATTTATGTAATAAACTTATTTTTATTAAGAACACTTTGTTTAGTTATCTGTACCCAAGGTGTTTAGGTAGTGATTTATGTAATAAACTTATTTTTATTAAGAACACATTGTTTAGTTATCTGTACCCAAGGTGTTTAGGTAGTGATTTATGTAATAAACTTAGTTTTATTAAGAACACTTTGTTTAGTTATCTGTACCCAAGGGTACTATTTTCCTCTCAGGAAGTTTGACTTCTAACCTGGAAGATAGAGGAGGCACTAAGGGCAGAAATGCGGAGATGGCAGACAAATGTATTTTAATGAAGGAATAAGATCATCCAGACTTCATAAGGTGTCGAAGATAAGACAAGACCACTGGAGGCTCTGGCTCTCAGTGGCTGCAGGTTATTTTTCAGACACCACAATGAAAATCTCTTCCATTCTGACAGGTAGGATTTTCTAGTAGTTGGATTTCTGGCCTCCTGCAGAACCTGGATCACATCCTCTGAGTACAGGTGTCTGAAGAGAATCAGTGCCCTATTACCCACAATGTGAGGTTCAGAGTGGTCAGTTGGGGAGTGTAGGAGTGTTCCATAGTCCTGTGCGAGTAGGTCTATTCGGTGGGGTAACTTGTAGTGGCTGCCCCTGGCTAGGTGAAACAGAAGAGGGAACCAGTGCTGCCTTGATCAATAGGGAGTCACCAGCAAGATTTCCGGCCATTACTTATGAATTTTCAGCAGGACTCTTTTGTAGAGAAGGAAGGGGGGAAATACATAGGCGTACATCCCCTTCCAAGAAATCAAGAGAGCATCCACCTTCTAAGCCTGTGGGTGGGGTTCCCTGGAACAGAAGGTTGGGAGCTGTCTGTTCACGGGGGATGAGAAGAGATCCACATCTGGGATACCCCCATCGATGGACCTGGACATGAAATATGTCCCTGTTCAGCATCCATTCGTAAGACAGGGTCATGGTCCTGCTCAAAATCTGCCATCACATTTTCTACAGAAGGGATATACACTGCTTGGAGAAGGATGTTTCCCCAGCTCAATTACCCAAGCCTGCAGTGCTAGTCTGCATAGGAGATGGGGCTTTGCCCCCCCCCCTTGTTGCTGAACCACAGCACAGTGGTATTGTCTGTGTACCACCTCAGAGTGCCTGGAAGAAAGTGATCCTGGAAAATTTCTAAGGCCAATATCAGGGTTCTCATTTCCTTGATATTCATGTGCTCCTTCTGTTGGGTGTGGGTCCATGTGTTCCTCACTCTCCAGTTTCCCTAGGGTTGCACCCCAGCCTCTGTCTGAGATCCACCATTTGAGTTCCTTGGTCAGGCACAGCAGCATGGGAATCATGAATTCCAGAGGGTGCAAGCATTTCCAGATTGAACTTGGATATCACTGGAACTTCCTCATGTGGAGCCATGCCAGGGGGACCATGGGGATAGTAAAGGCCATAAATCCTAGGATTCTGAGGAATTCCCTGGCGGAGATGGCTTTGAGGGGAAGAACTCCATCGAAATAAGATGTGAGCATCACAATCTTGTTTGGTGGTAGGCAAGCCATCATTTCCCTTGTCAGAATTCAACCCCCTAGGAACACCTGATCTTGGGAGAGTATCAGGGAGAATTTCTTGAGGTTTATAGTAAATCCTAGACCGGATAGCAGGGAGATGGTGAAGCTCAGGTATTGTACGGCTATGGAGCTTGAAGGATCCTGGATCAGGATGTCATCTAAGTAAGGGAAAAGCTGCATTCTCGCCATGATTGGGGCCAAACATTTTGTAAATACCATTGGAGCTGTAGAAAGACCAAAGGGTAAAGCACAGAACTGAAAGTGCACAGACTCCACTGAGAAGCAGAGGTACCTCCTGAAAAGCAGGTGAATTGGGATGTCTAAGTAGGCGTCTTTTTATGTCCAAGGACACTAGGAAAGCCTGAGGAAAATCAGGGGAAGGAGAGCAGGGAGAGAGAGCATCCTGAAGGAGGAGACTCTGAGGAAGGTGTTGAGGTGGGATAGATCCAGGATAGGCCTCCAGGGGCCTTCCTTTCCTGGAGCACAAAAAAAGTCTTTAATAAAATCCTCTTCCTCTTGCCATGGTGGGTACCTCCTGAATGGTTCCTTGAGCAAGAAGTTCTTGAAGAATTGGTAGAAAGAGAGGTATTTGGTCTCGAGGTGGGTGAGGGATGCTTTTTGGGGTGGGTCTGGCCTCCCAGAACATGATTTATCCCTGTTTTATGATCAAGAGGACCCAAGAGTCCTGCGTAACCTGCCTCCAAGCAGGAAGGGAGAGGGAGAGGCGCAAGGATAGAGGGGTGTTAGAGAGGAGCCTGGTAGTAACAGACTACCAGGTTTTCCCTGAAAGGGCTGTTTAGAGGGAGGGGTGATGGAGGCAGGCCTGAGTGGGGCCTGTTTCCTGCGTTCCTTTCTGGTTTTGTCTGACATCTCTTACCAGAAGTTCTCACAAATTAAGTTTTTGTAGGGTAAATCTTCTGAAAATGAGGTACTGGAGAGACAAAGACATCTCAGTTCCTGCAGTTCCTTCCCTCTGGATTGGAAGACTTTGAAGAGATTAGCAGCTACTGCACCAAACAGGTGACTGTTGCCCAGAGGCGCATCCAGGAGTTTGGATTTGAGGTCATCGGGGAGAGGTTGTAGTCTCAGCCATGAGAATTTCCTGATGACAGAGCCTGAGCCGGCAGCTCTAGCAGAGGCTTCTACACCATTGTAGCTGCACTTGATAGAATGTTTTGTGACCTGGGAGCAAGAGCTCAGGAGGGACGAGATTGTCGCATTAGCAGGGGAATCAGGTAGTTCTCCCAACTGTTTTGTTATATCTGCCATGAGAGCCATGACATATTTAGCCATATGTGTCCGATAGTTGTTGGTTCAAACAGCCAGGGTGGCAGAAGTGTAAACCTTCTTTTCCAGTCGTTCTCTTCTGCCTTCTGATAAAGAGAGTAGGATGATGGAAGTGGAGAGGAGTAATTTTGAAGTTTTGTCCATGGTCACAGAAATGACCGCTGGATCTGCAGCAGGCACCTTGTAGAGAAAAGGTTGCTGCCTCAGGCACCTTGCAGAATCTGTATGGACGCTTGGCGGCTGGGGGCTGTGAATCAGGCTTCTTAGAAGCGGCCATGAATGCATCCAGAAAAGCAGGGTGTACAGGGGGCACAGCAGAAGAGCTAAGAAACTAACTGGAGTAATTCACAATATGTTTTTTGAGTTTCAGTGACTTGGCTGCTACCCCATTTAAAGAAATCATGCATCTTAATGACGGTCTCAACAAAGGTGAGATCCTCACCTGGGGAATCTGTGCCACTGGACTCCTCCTCTGGGGAGGCATATCCCAGGGGAGAAACCATTTGTGAGGAGTAGGCAAGGGATTCATCATCATCCTCTGATGAATTCTTTTCTGCAGAGGGGTCATCAGGTATTGCTCCCTTGAGGGTAGAGGCCGTAGGGGACGGGTCATGACATAAGGCCAGGAAAGTGCTGAGCAGGCCTTGGGTGAAGGGCTGTTAGACTGTCGGAGAAGACAGAGGTTGAGAAATATCCTTAGTTTTCTGTTTTCTCTTCCTATGAGTATCTGGTGGAGATGACTGTGAAAAACAGTGGAGGGTAGGAGGGCCTGACACCGGCCTGCACTCTACAACATCCGATTCTATGTCTTCATGTAATAAAATCTGTGAAACCCCACGCTGTCCCTCAGAAATAACGAGCCTATGTTCCCCCTCCGCAACTGATTCAGGCACCAGAGTCTCCCTCCTGGACGTGACCTCGGGGAACGGAATAGTTTCCTGTGGGCCTTCTGCTGAAGGAAGCTCAGAGGACTCGGACTCCGGGTCTTCACTGGCCTCGAGAAGAACGGCTGGAGTGGATAGTGCAGCAGTCAGTTCAGGCCTGCTCTTTTTGGCCTTCTTGACTAGGGGCTCTTTAAAGTGTTCTGACGACGGATCCATACGTGCAGTTAGAGGTTTAAGCCTTTGGTTTTCAAGGTATAAATTCAAAGCTGCTAGATGACTTCTAAGAGTTTTAGAGACAAAGGCCTGACAAATACTACATGTGGTGTGGTCATGTTCTCAGCCTAGACAGAAGAGGCAGAGCTCAGACGAATCCTTATGTGGAATTTGTCTTCCACACCTACACTCACCCTTCCAACCGGACATAAAACCCAAAGCAGTAGCAAGTGAAGATTAGAAAACCCCTATGAGGTACTTATCTGGAGTCGGATGTAGAAAACCACTTCTTCCGATAAAGCAATGACTAGAGCTGGTAGTCACACAGGCGGCTGAAAAGTTCTGAGGGGGATGCGTGCTGACGTCCGCTTTATACTAGACGTCTATTTACAACAGACGTCAAAGAAGAGGCGCAGGACATCCAGTGCACCCCAGTGGTAGCATTTAACTTTTGTATAATGGCTGAACATTCGAGAGCTCACCAGATCAAACTCCCCAATGTCATGAATACAGCAGCATATGAATAGGACACAACAGCGTTTCCAAACAGAAGACTGCTGAACCCAATTTATGCCCCCATAATTATGTACATAGGTTGGTACTAGGCTATCGGCCCCTAGGGCCTATACAAGCCTAGCCATAATTCCCTGCATATTTCTTCCCACAATATTTATTTCCCTGGACCCCTTTCTAGCAGGGCGACGGACGTGATCCCCGGGGTGAATTTCCTATCTCCCATCCAATCGTTAAGGTTCCTTTTGAAGACTGCCAAGGAGGCAGTCTGCTTGACATGTATGGGCAGTCTATTCCAGAGTATGGGGAGTCTCTGGATCAGGAACCTATCCCTCCAGCATGTTTTGTTCATTGTGATGACAAGGTTTAGAACTCTGGAGCATGCGTCTCTGAGGGATTGGGATTTCTTTAAGTGTAGCATGTCCAACAGCTCTGGGTTTGACATGGCCTTGTATGTTAAGCAGAGATCACCTGAGTAGACGATATGCAACAGAGTATAGCTGGAGTTTTTTTAGTCGGTCAGGATAGGGCATCTGCTTTAAGGCATGTCCAAGGGTCAGCTTCCGGTGATTTCTCTTGTCCACCTGGAGAATCTGGGCATACTAGGGCAATGCAGCAATTGCCTCATGTACACAGACAACCCTGTCCTCCTACCACCCAACACTACAACCGGTGAGAGATGCATTTACATAGCCAAACTGGAAGCAAAGCTCTCTCCACCCAAGACTGTGCTAGATAGTCAAGAGGAGAAGGTTAACACCCGGCACTATACCTCAAGAAACACATAGCCCTTCTAAACCCACACTACCAACACCCACACATAGCAACACTAAATCCAAATATGTGGATGCCCTTAACTGTAACCTGCCTAAGCAACAAGGACCTCCGAAGCTGAAATGCAAACAAACACCAATCACAACCAAAGTGTCACACAGCTCACAACACCAGTGTGCCATCCAGCAACAGCCCCTGAGGCAAGACAAAGTACCTAACACTTAAGTCATAGGAGACTCTATAGTCAGGCACACTGATGTCCCACTCACCAGGCTGAACAAGGACAAAATTATAGTCAGCTGCCTGTCGGGTGCCAGGATCCGCAACATAACGCATGCACTCAAGTCAAATCACAAGTACAAATATGACTCTGTCATTGTCCATGTCCAGACATGGAAGAGCTCTCGGATCAGATGGCCCAGGCAGGTATGACCCTAGCCCTGAATAGCATCCCGCCTTCGCCCAGAATGACACCACAATATAAGGACAAAATAATTGACTTCAACAATTGGCTAAGCTTCTGGCATCATTCAAAGGGGGATCCAGTATCTGTCTGCTTGGGACGACATGATCGACAGACCACGATACTTTACCAGAGATGGTCTGTACCTATTGCCCCTGGGATTCAGGTTACTGGCCAAGGCTCTTGCCATCCCTATAGTGCCTTTTTTTAGGTAAAGTTCAAAGGACAAAACCACCACCGTAACAGGTACAAGCAAGCAAAATCTGAAGGTAATGCTACTCAATGCTAGAAGTCTAAACCTCAAAATGCACTCTTTTGAGGCACTCCTAAAAACAGAGAACATCGACATCTGTGCAGTAACTGAGACCTGGTTCAAGGCTCCAGAGAGCACACCTGCAATACCAGGCAACAACTCTTACCACACTTTTCGGCCACCAAACTAGGACTGAAACACTAAACGTGGAGGAGTGTCCATATTCACCAAGGATATTCACACCACCAGGCTAGCTGCCCAACACAATGCATCTGAAATTCTCCAGGTGCATCTAACACTAGGTAAGACTGCAGTCCAAATTGTAGCTTGCAACAGATCCCCCACCATGCCCCAAGATTCTCAGCACACCTTTCTAAACATACTGTAAAATATTAAGATACAACCAAACACCCTAATACTGGGTGATTTCAACTACCCTGCCATTAACTGGGAAAACTACTCATGTACCAGCACTTTTGCCGAATGGTTCTTGGAATTCATAAATTCCAATGCCCTGGATCAACTAAATCCATAGTCCCACCAGGGGCTCCAATATCCTAGACCTGGTCATTACCAACACGGGAAATTAATGCTCCACACTTATGGTCACCCCCCTCGGTCAGGTCTGACCATAAGCTAATCACCCTTAACATCCACATCCCACCCCACCCCTCAGTAAGGAAACCTCCACAAAAAACTTCTCCAAAGCCAACTTAATGTTACTCAAGTCAGAAGTGACAAACTTCATGACACCCATGCAGACAGGAACTGAAAGTTTGATTGCTGAAGCCTACACTAAGGCACTGTACGAGCTCATTCACTCATGGATGAATCGTGCCATCCCAAATAGAACTAAGATGCCCTCCTCCAAGAAAGGGAAGCCAATCTGGTGGTCCGCTGCCATAAACAAACTTTACAACAAAAGGAAGAAACTGTTGCAGAAAAGAGGAAAATCCCAGGATGCAAAAAACTCCCTTACCAGCCTCAGTAAGAAGCTGAGATCCCTCATAAAATCCTCCAAAGCTAGTTACGAAAATAAAATTGCCAAAGATTCCAAAGACCACCACAAAGCATTCTATAACTATGTCAAGAATCTAAATGGCAATGCTCTGATCTGCTCTGAGCTACAACAGAATGGCATTAAATATACTGATCCCAAGGATATTGCCAATATCCTGGCAGATCGATTCAGTGCCAACTTCACCCCCCACCACCTAAATGTCCCATCTCAATACCGGAAGATTGCCAAATTCCGGTAATAACGGCCACACAGGTAAAAAACGCACTCTCCAAAGCTAAGAATGCAGCGTCAATGGGAACAGATGACATCCCGGGCTGTGTACTACATGAACTACAAAATGAACTGGCACCTCACCTAAGTGACATGTTTAATCAGTCTCATCTCAGGCTTTGTGCCTACTGAGTGGCGCACAGTTACAGTTATCCCACTCCACAAGGGGGGATCCACCTTGGATCCCGGGTACTACCACCACATCAGTCTGACGAGTCTGATCTGCAAGGCCATGGAACGTATTATCATGGAACTTATAAACAAAGACATTGGCAACTTTCAAACACTGGACCTCACCCAGTTTGGGTTCGTGAAGGGCCGATCTTGTCTCCTGAACCTGATAAGACTTCTTCGAATCAGTCTCCAGAGCCATGGACGAGGGTAAGGTAGTCCACACAGCCTATCTGCACCTCGCCAAGGCCTTTGACACCATTCCCCACTCTGGAATCATAGATAAACTTAATAAACTGGGCATTAACCCTACGTCACTTGATGGGTTGCCAACTGGCTTATTGACAGAACCCACACTGTAAAAGTAGCCAACTCTAAATCCAGCTACAGACAAGTGGAGTACCTCAGGGTTCAGTCCTGGGACCGCTCTTGTTTGGCATCTACTTCTCAGAAGTGCAGGCCAACACTAAGAGACTCTGGCTAACAAAGTTCGCAGATAACTGCAAACTAGGAGCCATTATTGAATCCCCACATTATGTGGATAACATACAAAAGGGCCTTACGGAAACAGATGATTGGTGCCAGAGCCATGGGCTCAAGCTCAATGCCAAGAAATGTATCGTTATCCCCTTTGGGAAAAAACATGTACCCGTGAATTACCACATAGGTGGCAGTACACTAAACAAAGAGACTTAGGGACGCAGGTGGACAGTGGTCTCACCTTCGATAACCACATCGCGACAACAGTCAGGAAATCCTTCTATGTGGCACACCTCATCACCAGGGGCTTTTAATCCAGAAAAAAGGAGGTCATTGTCCCACTGTACTCATCCCTCATTAAACCCATTATAGAATATAATGCCCCATTTGGTATGTACCTCTCAAGACATCTGCAACAGCTGGAAAAGCCACATAAATACCTCACTAAAAGAATCACAGGCCTAAAGCAGATGCCCTATGCTGACCGCCATAAAAAACTCCAACTATACTCTGTCGCATATCGTCTACTCAGAGGCGATCTCTGCTTAACATACAAGGCTATGTCAAATCCAGAGCTGTTGGACATGCTACACATAGAAATCCCAATCCCTCAGAGCCACATGCTCCAGGGATCTAAACCTTGTCATTACAATAAACAAAACATGCTGGAGAGATAGGTTCCTGACCCAGAGACTCCCCAGACTCTGGAATACACTTGCCCATACATTTCAAGCAGAGCTCCTCTTTGGCCCTCTTCAAAAGGAACCTTGACTATTGGATGGGAAAAAGGAAATTCACCCTGGGGAGCACGTCAGTCGCCCTACTAGACAGGGCTCCAGGGAAGTAAACAGTGTGGGAAGAAATAGCCAGGGAATTGTTATGGCTAGGCTTGTATAGGCCCTAGGGCCAGATAGCTTAGTACCAAATTATGAACCTATGAGGTATTTCTGCGGCTTGCAGATGTTATGTGAGGTACATACCAAACGGGGAGTTGTATTCTATAATAAGTCTAATGAGGAATGAGTACAGTGGGACAACTGACCTTTTTTCTGGATAAAAAGCCCTTAGTGATGTGGTGTGCCACACAGAAGGATTTCCTGACTGTTGTGGTGATGTGGTTATCGAAGGTGAGACCAGTGTCCACCTGTGTCCCTAAGTCTGTTATCACACTTCCGGTGTTTAGTGTACTGCCACCTATGTGGTAATTCATGGGTACATGGTTTTTCCCTAAGGGGATTTATTTATTTTTTTATTTTATTTTACATTTGTTAACCGGGAAAGTCCGACTGGACACACATCCATTTTCAGCAGAGGCCCAGGGAGAAAAGCTCCAATTGCATGTCAAAGAAATTACACAAGAATATCATACAGAGATATAGGTTCCATAGAAACAAAAAAGTTATGTATAGATTAACAATTCCTTTAGTAAAGTCAGCATACAGCATTCTAGTAGTAGGGTTTATACAGAATATAAAAAATAAACACACAAGAAAACTTTTTTTTTTATCTTTCTAAATTAGGAGTACTCTCAATATTTTGTTACAGAAATACCCAGTGATTATTAAGCTTTACAGTGAAATGAATTAGGGGACCTTTAGTAGAATCCTTGAACATGGTATTGGTGCAAATTAACCTGGGGAGTAGTATGAACAAAGCCAATTGTTTGAGAAGTGGGTTCTCAGGAGTTTCTTAAATTGAATAGTGGAGGTAGTGGAGGTTATTTGGCTAGGTAGTGAGTTCCAGAGTTTGGCAATAGTGCAGGCAAAGAGAGATTTGCCAGCATCATTTGTGTGTCTGATAACGCTCATTAGGTTATGAGAACTAGATCGCAAGGCTTTGGTAGGGATGTGGGGGTTAATTATATTTTGAAGTGCAGGTTTTTTTCTGGAAGGTAGAAGAGATTATGTGTTATTGTGAGTTGATTAAAATAGTGGTGCTGTGGTAGCGTTGTCGCCTCGCAGTAAGACGTTGTCCTGTTCGATTCAAATGAGATCAGACAAGACAGGGAACCGAGAATGAAAAGGCAATAAAAGTAGCAATGGAAGGACATCTGTACGTCTCCCAAGCATGCAACAAAATCTGTAAGGTTTAGGATTTTGCTCGGAAGTGTTTTCATAGAAGTTTTTATACCTCAAGCAGACTTCATAGTATTTTTCTTCAGGTTAACAGCAAATTCTAGAGTTGTGATGGGAAAGACAAGGGAAAGACAAGGTAAATGGGAATGTGACTTTTTGGGAATATAATGAATTGGCAAATTTTAAAAATTCCCTACAAAGTACTCATCATAAACATTGGGGAATAAAATTACAGTAATGAGGAAATTAGCTGGCATATAGGATATGAATTACCTAAAAGTAAGAAGATTACAAGTTTGATGCTGACTGCCAAAAACACAAATAGTAGAAAATAAAAATCAAAACTAAAACCAGCTATGACTGAAGTACTAAATGCTGTAAAAGACCCAAAAAACTGCAGGGTAAGATCATTAGGAAACAAAGGCAGAAAAAACCTACAAATAAATGACATTTGTGAAAACACATGCAGAATAACATTCAAGAAGAGTGAAATTTCATAGGCAGTAATACGAAGAATTTATGTAATGCTGGAATAAATGTAAACATATCTACAACGTATAAAAATGAGAAATGTAACTTTTGATTTACATGTACCTGTGTTACAATCTACAATGTATAAAATGAAAAATATAACTTTTGAATTACTCAATGTATGTGAATTTAATAAGAGTGTTAATATTTCCCCATTAACAAACTCCATAAACTCAAATCAAATAAACAGCTAAAAGAAAAAAAAAATAAAAAAATAAAAAGCAAAGTGAAAACTTTTACCAAGACCGGACCTTCAGGAAGCTCTTTTCTACCAAAAATATGGACCATACTTCTTGTTGCATGACATCTAGCCAAGAGAAATACAACCCAAAACAGCACCTCATTCAGTCCCATCTGTCCTCTCACCACCCAAAGCACCAGCTATGGTTATTTTCCAATTACATCTCAAAATTCCCCTACACATTGACTTCAAGCAATAACCCACCCCCTGACTCACCCCCATCTTCATTCCCACCACCATTCTACTTTGTGTGTAAGAGCCAGAAATACCAGGTCTTGGAGGGAAAAAACAAACAAACCAGAAGACCTTAACACTTCCTCAAGTCAAACATTTTACTTACTTGTTTAACGATACTCTACAATTATATTTCTTACCACTTCAGTAAATCTTTAACCTTTCTGCAAGCACATCCCTGCCCCCAATGTGGGAAAAAGCCAATGACTTGCAGAACCTCTCTCCAGCAGACTCAAGCCTGAATCACAGCACACTCAAATCCCACCTACCTTTTTTCTGACTTAAGGTACTGGAAAACAAACTCATGCACTCCCAAATTACCTCATACTTAAAACCTTAAATTGCCTTTGCCAATTAAAAACAAGGTTTCTGGAAAGGCATTAACATACTTTTATGGACTCCAGATCAACCAGCACAGATAATGAAAATGGAAGCAGTTGATACAGGTGACACACCAGTTGAGTAGACAAGTGGCTGCACAACTTAGCTCAACAGTAGCTGCAGACAACCTTTCCAGGAGAGTTGGCACGAACCTCACTCTCCAGCACGACCCTCTTTCTGAATCAGGGGTTGCACAAGGTTCAGCAGTGGCCTCACTTCTACTCTCTCTTTATAAGCCCCCTGACAATATAATAAACACAAACTAGCTCCAGAGCACTAAAACATTTTAACAGCAACAAGCAAAGCCTTCAGGCAACCTCCCTTTCTCAATGTATTAAACAAAAATGAATCAGAAAGCAATTTAAATAATCACAATACAAATCTGAAATCACAATTCAACAGACATGCAGCCATTAAAATAAATCAATAAAACAATGCAGAAATTCAAAATTTCATATATATATAAAAAAACTAAAAATTCTGCCTTTTTTCAACAGTGGTTTGATACTTATTGAAAAATAAGTCCTGGTTTCATGTCGGCATTCAAACAGGTAATCTATTTATACACTGCTACTTAAATAGCTAAAACAATGACCCCTGCCCTCGTATTACAAAAATCTCTGTATTACTCATGTTTGAATTTTACAACTGAGCTTGAAGTTACAGCTTCTGTAGATTTTATACTCTAACATGCTAAAGCTTCTAATCAGTCTTTTTGCAGACATGGACCTATAAAGAGCTAACCCCTCTCTAACAGCCATTAAAACACAACCTAAAACCAAACTTGTACTGGTATCACAATGTCCAATGAACAAGAAGCTTTTCAATCCCCCATGAAAAAAAAATATTTTGCAAGAAAGCGCTTAAAATAAGCACACCATCTGCCGCCACCAATTTACTACCTGAAACAAGTACTGAAAAACCTCAGATTATACCTTGACTAAAGCCTACATTTCCATTACACCAACTAACCATCCAAAATTAATAAACGTCTTTTTTAGGGCTAAAAAATGTTCCATTTACTTTCTCACACACGAGATGGGGATACTTCTAACTCCAGTGCATACCAGTGTCACTAGTGCAACAGGTAGCACACTTGCACTTGGCGCATAAGGCTGTGGGTTTTATTCCCACATCAGGTAGAAAAATTGCTGAGAGTACAGTCCAAGCATAAAGGGGTGATGCACTCCTGAGTTTGTTGTCTTTCGGGAAGAGTCGTTAAGCAGAGTCTCTAATCTGCTCGACTTGGTGGTAGCTCAGGTGGATGGAAAAGATTCCACAGCACCTACTGAAAAGAGCAGGGGTCCTTTATAATATTTATATTACATACAACTTTTCTTCGTTACAATATATACAATTTCTCTTCTTACAGTACATACATAAAACACAATTTACCACTTTTTATATACACATACCCAAAAATAGCACATTTCCCAACTTTTTCATTTCATGGACCCCTACTCCATTTTCCACAGTTACCCCCCCCCCCTTTTTTTTTTAAACATCTTTGCTAGGTCCCACTTTTCATTAAACATAATTTTACTCTGATTTCATATTATCAAAATTATAGAAAATATTTTTATCAAGTTTTTCGACATAACTTTTACTTAACCCCATAATATCCAAACTCTATCACGTCTATTTTGGCACTATTAATGTCCTTACAATTCTCTACGTATTTCAACTTTATCACATTATCCCATAGTGATGTAACTCTTTTACAACTAAAAAAAAAATCTTCACAGCTTTAAAATTGATTGCAATATGTACAATTTGTATTTTTACATGACATTCGCTTTTACTGGTAGTTTCTGTATTAATAAACTTCATAAAAAATCTCGACATTACCACATAATTTTATATCTTTTATAGCTATATACATTTATATAGTTTTATATTTATATAAATCTATGTACATATTTAATATCTTTCCATTCTTGTCTTAATCGCATCTTTCATTCCAGACATCTTTACAATGAAAAACAAATGTATCCATAATACAATACCATAACTTTCTATCTTTTTCAATTTCATCAATTTTTATTTCCCAAAGCAAGATTTTTGTCTTGATTATTCACTGACTATCATACGATCTCTCCCTTTTCTTCTCATTCAAAATATTCATCCATTCAGCACACTTGTTTTTTAAAATGCTCACTCAATGAATTATCACTCTCCTTCAAATATTTTAGTATTTTTACACAATATAAAGAGGCTGCACAGACTATTGGATTTATCAACCCCAAACTACCTTCTTTTATTACATATAAAGTTCCTCTCTTTAATGGATTCAACATTGATCCCCAAATAAAAATTAATACAATCTTATGCAGTGGTGGTGCTGCGATAGGGTTGTCCTGTTCGATTCTCAGCTAGAGCATCTTCTGTGTGGAGACGTGCATGAATGGGCGTACCTTCGTTGAAGGTTGTGCGTCAGGGCCGGCAACTTGGCATGTAAAAATCTACGGCCAATCATTAGCGGACCGGAGTTCTGCTGGGGTGAGCCCAAACCGGGAAAAGCCGAAAGACACAACAACAATCTTATAAGGTACTTATTAAAAATTTAGCGGAATACTATATACACTTGCTAAGCAAGCAATTCTAGCAAGCAATATCAAATTGATTAAATACACCTTTTTCTCAATGGATAATCTACAGGTCCTACATAACATGCACATTTCTTCCATGACCTTTAATTTTTCTTCCCATATAACTCATCTCTTCTTTTTCCAAATGTCAATCCAAGTACATTAATCCCTCACCTATGAAAAACACTTCCCAACAAATCATAACTTATTCCTACAGTATTTTTTATAAATAAACTTTCATATAAATTCCTGTAAATTTATCACATGAATCATAGCTTCCTGATTTTTAGCAATAAGAATATCTACATATGATAAAAATCAGACTACATCATCAGGCTATACAGTGCCTCTCTCAATTCAGTATTAATGCAAGTCAAAATGACATTTATTAATACAAAAACATTACTTAAAAGGACAACCCTGTCATACCCTTTTCGAGCACCATTTCCTTACTAAACCATCCATTTATTAATATTTGTACTATATTTAACTTATAAGCTGTAACACAAATGTTTTTAACTTATTTAAATTGTATCAAATATTTTCCATAGGGTGTTATGCTGAATTGAATCAAATGCCCACCATTAACTTTGCTCGAACATTCTTGTATAAAATGTCATCTACCAATTCTCTAACAGTAAATCTTGCACTTTTCTACTTTTTATAGCATAAATATTGATAAACAACTTACTTTCCATTCTTTTTTGCAAATTTTCCTAAAAAAATTATAATCTGTGTTAAGAACTACAGGTCTCCAAGTTCTCTATTTCACACTTGTTTCCTTTTTTTCCATATGAATTTAATTACACCACTACACAAATCTTTATATTGAAAACCCTTTCTTAACCATTCATTTCATACTTTAAAAAATGCCTTTTGAAAATTCATATTTTTATACATTCTATACTCCACTTCATTCAGCCCTGCTGCAGATTCTAAATTTACTTTTTTTAAAACATTTTCTAATTCTTCCATTCTAATCTTTTTTCACAAATCTTTATTACCTTCCTCAAAAAAAATATCTACTTTCCATTCCTTGGTATATTGTACATTCTTCTCTCTAAAACTTAAACATATCCTTTCACTATTTCCATAATCTTATACTGCATAGTTTGTACACCTGAACTTTCATTAGTCTCACAAAACTATTTTCTTTAACAATTTTACTAAAATCTGGTGCAATTTCCTCATTCTTTAATTGCAAAATATTGTTTATATCATAAATACTGTATTTTCTTTTTATTTAAACATAATTCCTCACCTTTAATAAGATAACTTGTCATTCTTTTCTAAACTAGCACACATATATCAACTAATCATAATAAACTTTATCTTTGTATATTTTCCCTGCTTATGTAACACTTTCATATCTTTACAAAAACAATCACTATTCGCAGCAGTCTTTACAAAAAGGCTTAATTTATAAGTCACCCTGCCATAAACGTACTACATCCATCTTCCTTTATCCCAGTTAACACCATTAATCCTTTTTATTCCTTTCCCTGTTTTTATATAGTAGGAATTACCTTTCAAAGTAATCCATATAACCAGTGGTCCGAAAAAATTCTTCTACTACTCCTCAATCCATAATTTTTTACCTTGCTGAAACCAATAAATTATCTATTTCTGTTTTATGTTCACCTCTACTTAAGTCCAAGTACTCTTATTCCAAACAGTTACATTTCTATACTTTATATCTAACATCACTTTCACATCATGTGCTTTTATTTTGCCTTGTACTACAATTCAAATCTCCTGCAACAATTATATCCATATTTACTCCTATGAACTTAATTTTAGCTTTAAACATCTCTTCCCTTTTTTTCCATTACACATGCATAAATTGCTATAATTTTAAATACCTTTCCCCATCTTCTCGGAGTATCACTCATTCTGCATTGATTTTGATCACTTCTACTTTGTATCTTATTCTAGTATTTCATTTGTTTTAAGTTTTCTGTTCTGTTGGAGTTTTAAGAGTTCGCCCCCCCACCTGCCCTGTTCTTGTTGTCTTCTTAAATTTGGTGGCTTTTGAGTTGCCCACACCTACTATAACTCTCATTTTGGATACTCTTCCCAGTCCCATCTCATCAGCTTATTCTACTGAGTAAAGAGATTACTAAATTATCGTGTTTCATCCATTCCCACTTAACCTAAACAAAATGCACTTTATTCATCTGCTTTTACTGTATTTGTGTTTTTTCCTACTTTATTTTGTTTTTGCTGCCTGTTTTTAAAAGTACTCAATTGCATTTATTCTACTGCATTTATTACTGCTTGTTAGTAGCCTGATTAAATTGTAACGGTTATTCTAAGCCTTTTGAATTAAGCACTCGGGCTTTAGGCCAGTTGTTTCACATTAAGAAAGTTTGTAGTCTGCACTCTTGTGGCAGGAGAGGTAGCTTACATCCTTCTAAGTTGGGAGTTGCTGGATAAGGGCTTAGTGTCTTATGTCTTAGTTCTGGTTTAAGCAACTGGGCTTCAAGCCAGTTAGTTTACATTAAGAAGGTTTGTGGTCTGCACTCATGTGGGAGCAGAGGGTAGATTCTGCCCTTCTGAGCTGGGAATTGCTGGTTAAAGGCTTATTGTGCATGCTTATCTGAACTGTTTCTTTCTGAAATTGCTGCACCTTGTTTGCTGTAGCATAGACTAGATTCAGACCTGTTGAATCTAGCTTTGTTTGTATAACTTGAGCACTAATCCAAGCCATCTTTTTTCCGAGAGGGCACCCTGCATCCTAGTGGCAAGAGTGTGCAATTAGAACTTCTCTAATTGAAGACTGCTGGAACAGGGCTCCGTTTTGAGCTTTTTTATTGGTTAATTTGTTTAAATCAGTTTGCTCTTGTTTGCTACTGTTATATTTAAGTGTGTATCTGTTCTTCTGTGTTAAACTGATCTAAACAGAGTTTAAATATCTTTAGCGTAGTCTGGTTACAGGTTCTGCTGTATTCAGATCTGTTTGCGTGATTCCTGTGTTTCCTGCTATGCCATCTTGTGTTGGCTAGGGCCTGCCTGCACTGAGTGGGAGTAAGTAAACTGGTTGGAACTGATCTGGTATAGGGTGTTGAGTTAAGAGATCAGGGACAAGGGTTGATTGATCAATTACAGTCTTTTACTTTCATTTTTGTGGGTTTGTGTTTGTTTGGCCATTGCGCACCGCCGTTGTGCTGTTTTAAACCCTTGCGAGACATCTCAGTTGCAATTTTTTCCTTGCCAGCACTTGTGTGAGTGAGGCCCTCGCTTGCTGCTATTGTACTGATTTTATCCAGCTGTACTCACACCTATAGTTATTCTCCTCAGATAGTACCCACTCTACTATCCCTGACCTCTCCTGCACAGATTCTGATAACAAGGGACAGACAATTTCTTATGGTTTTCCTGCTAGTCTGGTTGATATGGGCATCCTGAGA
Source organism: Protopterus annectens (assembly GCF_019279795.1). NCBI lineage: Eukaryota > Metazoa > Chordata > Ceratodontiformes > Protopteridae > Protopterus > Protopterus annectens. The sequence continues at coordinate 857,854,558 of NC_056750.1, forward strand.
CAAAGTGGCAACTGCCTTATGTACACGGACAACTCTCTACTACTACCACCTATGAACACAATATGTGAGAGATGCAATCACATTAAGAACCTTGAATCCGTGCTGTCTCAGTCACAACCCAGTACATCTGGCACTGAGAAGGTTGTCTGTACAAACACTATGAACACCACACCTCTACCACCACCCACATCTGAACAACACACTCCTACATATGCGGGGGTTCTCAACAAAAACATACCTAAATAAGAGACCTCCGAAGCAAAAACACAGAGGCACATCACAACCCATAGCACCATATTTTGCAAAAGAACAATTATTTTTAAAAAAGAGGTCCAAAATGATATGTACTTGCATTATAGTAGCAGGCACCCCAAGAAGACCAAAGAAAATATAGTAAAAAGACAGTTACGTATCAGTGACCTGACAGAAAGGGAAGATGATTTTGGAATAGAAAGTAACTATTTTTATGAAAAACTTTATCAAACAGGTTACCCAAAAACATTAGTCACAGATATTAGAACTAAAGTTATAACTCTGAGAGGTACAAGAAACAGAAAAGAAAGCAGAGTAAAAAAAAAAATAAAAACAATGTAAGAATGCCTATTGTGAATAGTTTGGACTCGGGGAAGAAAAGAAAGAAATTGGAAACGGTTTGGGAGACAAACTGAGTTACTAGAAACTATAGGGCATAAGCCTCTCTCTACCCAAAAAAGAGGGGAAAAAGTTTCAAAAACTTCTTTCAAAATAAGTTGACTATACCAAAAGTCAGGAATGACAGAAATGGAATGATCAAGTGTTACAACTGTAACGTGCAACTATTTGTTCACTGAAAAAACAGAATGCACTTTGAATAATGTTAAAATAACTGTCAATGGGGTTTTTCATGCAAATCTAAGGATGCAATTTATGACACTTTTTGCTTAGAAAGTAAATCTTTTTATGTAGTAACAAGAGAATTGTACAAAAGAATATGAACATAAATGCGCAGTTTCTACTGGGGATGAAGGGAATGCCCTGGGAAAGCATTATAAACATGGTTCATGTAAAGTTAACTTTAAATTCCCTGTAGTGGACAGTCAAAAATGTAGAAAATTCATTTAATCCAGATGATGACTTGGGGTTGTTGGAATATAGTTGTCAGGCTAGACTCAATGCTTGCTACCCTCCTGGTCTGAATAACAGAGAAGATTTTATTATGTATCGTAAACATGTAAAGGGTCAAAATGCTAAGTATGTGGTCATGTGATTTTTAAAGTATTTAAATGTATGTTTTTGAATGTTAACTTCCAGCCTAAAGAAGTCTTATTACAGATGAAAGCGCTTACTGGAATTATTTACTGTGGAATTGTCCTTGGATTTTATTAAAACAGCTTGATTTCCTTTGGTTTTGTTTTTTGGTTTTGGACTTCACTCTAAACCAGCTTTTAGCTTACTGTTTCATTACTGCATCCCCACTAATCATCACATTAATAACGTACTAAGCATGCAATCAGTCATGAGGGACTTGGGCACCCAGGCTGATAGCAACCTGACTTTTGACCACCACGTTGCCTCCGTTGTACGGAAGGCTACCATAGATTGTTCTTGTTAATAATCTAATATCCTCCAAAATAATCACATTAGCATCTAACAATGCACACCATTCTAATATACCAAATCTCAACATTTTTCATACCATTCACATTGCCAGCTAATATTTTCAATTTCTAACAAGAAAAAGGGAAAATAAAAGCTCTTCCTTTACCTTTGTGTTTTCTTTTCTTGCTTTAACTGCTTTCCTACAGAATTCCTTCTTCCTTTCACTATTTGCCAGCACACCTACTGCGTCAGTTATATCAGTTTAATTCCTTTGCTTTATTTTTGCCGTAACATTTGTATCTAATCTTGTTTACCTTGCTCTCATTTACTTTTTCTTGTACTGTCTTTTTCTTGTTCCACATCTTGTATAACTGCTTCTACATTTCCTGTTCCTCATTTGCACAAACTAAACATGTCCTGTATTAGCGCACTTTTGCATTTCATATTTTTCGCTTCATGCCCAGTCTGTCCACATATAAAACATTTCCTTTTATTAAATTCACTAATCAAGTGATCATCTTTTCGGGGAAAAAAACAGGTGTGAGACTGATCCCATATATTTAACAAAACCTCTATTACCATTCACACTCATAACACTTGGTAAATGCTTCACACTTCAATCTAACCCCACATTCCCAACTTCCAGTTCACAGTCCTCTTTCATCATAAATCTTTGTAGTGTCCATCACATCTTTCCAAACGGTCATTAAATGCATTTGATTCAGCAGCCTCTACTTCTATTCCAAACTGTACCATTACTCTTCTTACCTTAGAATATATTCCGACAAAGGAGAGACATTCTTTAAGTCAGTTTCATAAGAAATTCTCCATATATTATCCATTTCCAAATACTAAGTGGCAAAAAGTCTATCAAAATAAATGCTCACCTCTTTTGCAGAGACACCCAAAGGTGCAATTAAGGAGTCTCAGACTTTTGTCCTTTTTACTATTTCAGGGTATACGGGTTTGACAATTAAGGAGTCGCAGACTTTTGTCCTTTTTACTATTTCAGGGTATACGGGTTTGACAATTAAGGAGTCGCAGACATTTGTCAAACGGTATACCCTGAAGTAGTAAAAAGGACAAACGTCTGCGACTCCTTAATTGTCAAATGGTATACCCTGTAGTAAAAAGGACAATTAAGGAGTCTCAGACTTTTGTACTTTTTACTACTTCAGGGTATACCGGTTTGACAATTAAGGAGTCGCAGACATTTGTCCTTTTTACTACTTCAAGGTATACCATTTGAATAACTTCTTTCCTTTCTTCTCCTTTTCCTTCTTTAAACAGTCTGCGCAGAGGTCTTCTCTTCGATTCACCTTTCCTTCCTTCCTTCTACTTTCTCCATTATCTCGCTTAGCAATGCTTCTGCCCCATTCTCCGGCACACTATGATCTATCAACAGCACCAAATAATTATCCCCCAACCTCCCCAACTGGAGGGTTGTAATACATCCCATTTGATACTCAGACTCACTTTCAAACAGCTTCTGCTGAAATACCTCCTCGGTATTGGCTAGCTGTTCATTCACCACATTGCCCAGCTCCACATTGTTTTTCTACTCCAATGCTGGCACGTCAACAATGTTAACACTCACCTCCACATTTTGTAGCGATTCTACCATTTCTGAACTGCTTAACAGCTCTTTCAACAGTTACTTACTCCATTGATCTTCCGGTTTCTCTGGGCTGCCTTTGTGCCTGAAAAAGAAACCAGAAGACTAACATCACACAAATCTCTTTTCCCCCTACGCAAGAGAAGGGGAAGTTACCTGATGCCCTGGCCACATTTTCTTTTGTAGTGTAAATATCACCTTGTGTCTCTCCTGAAGAGAGGCCATTCAACCAAAGCCCCCAAGGCAAAACAGCATGCCGAGCAGACTAGTCATAGGTGACTCGATAGTGAGGCACCCTGATGTCCCACTCACTAGGTTAAATAAGGAGAAAGTAACAATCAGCTGCCTGTCAGGTGCCAGGATCCGCCATACAACGCACACACTCAGGTCCTTCAACAACAGGTACAAATATGACTATGTCATTGCACATGTGGGTGTGAATGATCCAAGATGTACCTCCCTGAACTACATAAAAAAGACAGAGGAGCTCTCGGATTATGTAGCCCAGGCAGGTACGACCCTAGCCCTGAGCAGCATCTATCATCACCCAGAATTATATCACAGTACAAGCAGAAAATGATTGCTTTCAACAATTGGCTAAGTTTCTAGTGTCATTCTAAGGGGATCCAGTATCTGTCTGCCTGGGATGACATGACTGACAGATCTCAATGCTTTGCCAGAGATGGCCTGCATCTGTCACCCCTGGGCTTGCGGATACTGGCTAAAGCTCCTGCCACCCCTATAGTGCCTTTTTTAGGTGGTGTTCCAAAGACCAAATTACCACCATAAAAGCTACAAACAAATACAATCTGAGGGTCATACTGCTCAATGCTAGAAGTCTAAATCTCAAAATGCACTCGTTCGAACCACTCCTTAAAATGGAGAACATTGACATTTGTGCTGTAACAGAGACCTGGCTCAAGGCAGCAGAAAGCACCCCTGCACTACCAGACTATAACTCATTCCACACCTTTCGGCCCCAGAACTTGGACTGAAGCTCCAAAGGTGGTGGCGTTTCCATATTCATAAAGGATGCACACACCTCCAGACTGGTAGCCCAACATAATGCATCAGAGATACTTCAGGTGAAGCTAACATTGGGTAAGACAGCGATTCAGGTCATAGCCTGTTATAGGTCCCCAACCATGTCCCAAGACACTCACTCCACGTTCCTAAGCACCCTGGAGAATACTAGGGTCCAACCTAACACACTCATACTGGGCGACTTCAATCACCCCTCCATTAACTGGGAAAACTACTCGTGTACTAATACACTTGCCCAACGTTTCCTAGAATTCATTAATTCCAACACCCTGAACCAGCTCGTTCTTACCCCCACTAGAGGTAGCAACATCCTTGACCTGGTCATTACTAACATGGGTGACCGTTGCTCTACACCAATAGTCAACTCCTCCCTGGTTAGATATGACCACAAACTAATCACCTTGGAAATCCATATACCTCCCGCTAACGCCCACAAAGGTAACCACCATGAAAAACTTCTCCAAAGCTAACTTTGGCTCCTAAGAACAGAGGTGGTTAACTTCACAGCACCCATGCAAAGGGGGATCAGTTGCATGACCGCAAAATCATACATCAATGCACTGTACAAACATGTACACAAATGCATGGATCTCACCATACCCAATAGAACCAAGACGCTCTCCTCAAAAAAAGGAAGTCAATCTGGTGGTCTCCTGCCACAATCAAACTCTACAACAGAAGAAGGAAACTGATGTGAAATAAGGTGAAGTCCCAAGACTAGAAAAACTCCCTTATCAGCTTCAACATAACGTTGAGATCTCTCATTAAATCTTCTAAAGCTATGAAAACAGAATTGCAGCAGATAGTAAAGATAACCATAAGGCCTTTTATAGTTATGTAAAGAAACTTCACAGCAATACCCAGACTTGCTCGGAGCTACTGCACAATGGTACCTCCTATACCAAACCAACAGATATTACCAGTATACTGGCCAACAGATTCAGTGCCAACTCCCCTCCCAAAGGACCAATCACAATACCAGTAGATTGCCAGGCACCCAGTATTACTGCTGCACAGGTTAATACTCCACTGTCCAAGGCCAAGAAGACAGCTTCTATGGGAACTGACAATATCCCTGGCTGTGTTCTACATGAACTACAGAGTGAACTGGCACCTCAACTGTGTGCCCTGTTCAATCACAGCCTCACCTCAGGCTTTGTCCCTACCAAATGGCGCACTGTTATAGTCATCCCTCTCCACAAAGGAGCAGCAACTACAGACCCTGGGAACTATCGCCCCATTAGCCTAACAAGTCTGATATGCAAAACTATGGAATGCATTATCATGGACCTAATAAACAAGGATATAGGGAATCTCCAAACTCTGGATCCCACACAGTTTGGTTTTGTGAAGGGTAGATTATTCCTGCTCAACTTGGTCGACTTCTTTGAGTCAGTCACCAGAGCTGTGGATAAAGGCAATGTGGTTCATACAGCCTACTTTGATCTGGCCAAGGCGTTTAACACCATTCCCTACTCAGGAATCCTAGAAAAACTCACTAAGCTAGGCATCAACCCATATATCACTAGGTGACTAGGTGGGTTGCAAACTGGCTCACAGATAGAACTCACAGTGTGAAAGTAGCTGACTCCAAGTCAGACTGATGACCAGTCACGAGTAGAGTCCCACAGGGATCGGTTCTGTATCCTCACCTATTTGGCATCTACTTCTCATAAGTCCAGTCCAACACGAAGGGACTCTGGCTGATAAAAGTTCACAGACGATTGCAAGTTGGGAGCCATTAACTCCCCAAGTGATGTTGACATCCTACAGAAAGGCCTCACTAAGACCAACGACTGGTGTCAGAACCATGGTCTTAATCTCAATGCCAAACAATCCGTCATCATCTCCTTTGGGAAAAAACCCAGTTCCCATGAACTACCACATCGATGGTAGTCCACTGAACACAGAAGGCATTATAAAAGATCTGGGAACACAGGTTGACAGCAACCTCTCTTTTGACCACCACACTACCACTGTGGTCAGAAAGGCCTTCTATATGGCACATCTCATTACTAAGGGTTTTGCATGCAGGAAGGAAGAAGTCATTGCCTCCCTCTACTCTTCCCTCTTTAGGCCAATCAGAGTACAATGCCCCATTTGGCATGTACCTCACTATACACCTGCAACAAGTGGAGAGGCCGCAAAAGTACCTCACAAAGAGGATCATAGGCCTTAAACACTTGTCCTATATGAACAGACTCAAAAAACAACTATCCTGTCTCATATTGCCTACTTAGAGGTGATCTCTGCTTGACTTACAAAGCCATGTCTGACCCAGCTCCGTTAGAAATGCTACATCTAAAGAAATCCCAATCCCTCCGCACCACATGCTCCAGAGATCTCAAACCTCATTACCACAATCAACAGAATGTGCTGGAGGGACAGGTTCATAACCCAGAGACTGCCCATGCTATGGAATAGACTTCCCATACATGTCAAACAGAGCACCTCACTGGCCCTCCAAGAGAAATCTTGATGAGTGGATGGGAAATAGGAAATTCACCCCGGGGATCACTCCAGTGGCTCTACTTGACAGAGGCACTGGGAACTAAGGTTGGATGGCATGATGCCAGGTTAATTCTATGGGCTAGGCTTATAAAGGCTCCAGGGTCATTAGCCTATTACACACCTATGAAACTTGCCAAGTGGAACTAACCTGGTCAACAAAAGGATAATAAATAAATAAATAAAAATAAATAAAACAAACTTCAGGAATCATATCCCTTATGTCCTCAAACCCAAACAACTGCACTGAATTTTAGAAGAAAAATATCCAAATATCTATCCACGCACCTGCTTTGCTGTCTTCTAAATATATAAGCAGTACTATTACCACAATTTCTACTTAGTACCTTTGCTACTCCTTGAGACTATATAGCCGTCAAAATTACATTTCTATTAAGTTGATTGCTTCCTTCTGACTTCAATTTTTTTTGCTCTAAAAGAAACTCCATGCATTACTGTAGTGTACTAATATACATTTCAACATTACTGTATTTAGGTCAGAGGCAAACTGTAAAGGGATGCACCCAAGTTGTCAACTGAGTGCCAAGTGCAGTACCAGAAACCATTTAAGCAGCTACTGATGCTATCTTGCAGCTGCTCAAATAACGGAGTGAACTGCGTGCACCAGACTACAGTTCAGAAGGACTTCTTTATGGGCCTCAAGGTTTTGTTGAGGGAGATAATCTGGCACTCCCCAGTGGAATCAACTGATCTAAGATATGGTTTTCACAGTGACTTACTATCAATGTATGCAACAGTCAGAGTTACATCTGGAAAGTGTTCACAAACCAACCCTTCCTCCAAGAAAAACTACCTCCTCCTAATCTAACACCAACCAAGTATGGATATTCATTACAAGACCTTAAGTCCCGTAGCATCACTGCCGAGTTTTAGACAAAGCAAACCAGCTACCTGTATAGTACACTAATGGCATACTACAAGGCTTTCTACCATTTCAACTTGAAGCAGGACTCTCACATGAATGGCTTGCAGCGTCAGTGACTCAACAGGTAGCACACATCTTTGGTACTAGAAAATCTGAAGGCTGTGGGTTCTATTCCCTCACCAGGTACCTGGATCAATTTTTTTTTCTATAATGATACTGCAAAACATCATAAAGTGGTGCTGCATACATGAGTGTGCCAACCAGGAGATAAGACATGACATGAGCTGGTGGTAGCTCAGGTGGATGTAAAAGATCCCAAAATATTAATGGTGGTGTGGGGGGAGGGTGGCAGCCCTGGCCATATCTCCCCAGTCAGTATGCATACTATCTCAGGTTTTTATTGAAAAGATGACAAGGGCCTAACTGGACCAATCCAGTAAGCAGAGAGCATAATTAAGATACCCTTTGGTCTTTCCCACCTACTGATCCTATTCTACAGTGGCCCCAAAACTGGGAAACCTGACAAACTAGCAATCAATTTACTTATGAATGTCATTTAGTTAATAAATTCTCCAAAAAATTATTTGACAAGCATGGAAGTTGCACTTTTCCCCACTCTGTGTGACCTTGGAGTTGGTATATTAAATCAGGGAGGGGGTCCTTTTCTGGTCTCTGACAAAGGGTTTTGGTGACTTGTTTTCATTCACATGGCATTCAAACTAAATGCTTTCAGTAGACTGACATAAATCCAAAACTGCACTGTTGAGATGACTGCTTCTTAATGAAAGGACCAAAAACTTAGGAAGCACTTAAGCACTATAAAAGCCAGAATCATGCCACTATTAAGCAAAGGATATAAAAGTCAGCAGAATACAAAACATTAAAACCACAATGGAGTGGCTGAATTCTAGATTAACACCTCTGCTGGCAAACCTTAAGTTGTTAGCCCCTCTCAGGAACTGTTTGATGAGAGAGTGAGAAAATACAAGTGGCTCAGTACTTCAATGAGCTGAGATAGAGGCATTAATCTTAATGGAGAAGGATAGGCCTCTGTGGAGTAGCGCCGCTAGGTAACCCAGGATTTGAGGTAAGGAGGGCACTGCTGTGTCCTTTCCTTGAGACGGATTCCAAGAACAATAGCTTTTCCACTTTTCAGTACAGGATTTCCTAGTACTAGGCCTTCTAGATCAAGAATGATGTCCAGCACCTGCTTGCTGAGGGTTGCTGGTGGTGTACTCAGAGGATAAGCCAGGCTGCAAGGTTTAGGGTTTGCAACTGTGGATGCAATATCTGTCCCTCTTGCTGAGATAGCAGGTAGGGGTCTGATGAAGGTACCAGGGTGGCAATGCTGTCAGACTGCGTAAGAGTGGGTATCAGTGCTGCCGTGGCCAGTCTGGAGCAATAAGAATTGCCCTTGGCCTGTCCTGTGATCATGACTAGTACTTTTGAAATGAGGGGCAGAGGGGGAAAGACATAAATTGAGAGGTTTTCCCACTGGAAGGACAGGGCATCCACCTTCCAGGCCCTGCTGTGAGGGTTCCAGGTGCAAAATTTTCTCAACTGGTGGTTTTCGGGGAGGCAAGGAGGTCCACTTCCGGTGTCCCCCACCTCTGGATTACAAGGTTGAAGGTGTTGGGCTCCAAATTCCACTCGTGTGGGTCTAGGAGATTTCTGCTTAAGTCGTCTGCCAGTGAATTTTGTTTGCCTGGCAGGCATTGAGCTAGTAGGTGAACTTGGTTGCTCAAGGCTGTGTTCCACAGGGCCATGGCTAACCTGCAGTGTGGGTAAGAATGGGTTCCCCACTCTGCAGAGTGGGTAAGAATGGGTTCCCCCCTGCTTATTTATGTACCACATAACAAAGGTGTTGTCTTTTTCTCAGCAGCTGTCCTGGAAGGATTAGGTATTTGAAGGCTGTCAGAGCATTCTGTACAGCTAGCATCTCTTTGATTGATGCGTAGGAGAATTTGGCTTGGATTCCGCTTGCCCTGAATGCATTTGTCTGCCTTGTGAGCCCCCCATGCATAGTCTGATGCATCTATTATTAGTCTCTGGCCAGTGAGGGGTTGAGTGAAAGGCAGTCTCTTGTTGTGGTTGCATGCTTCTACCAACCAAAGGAACTCTGCCCTTAGACAAGATATGATTAGAATGACTGTTTCAAGGTCCAGAGAATGTTGGCACCAAAGGCTTTTTAAGTACCACTGAAGTTTCCTCATATGCAGTCTTGCATATGTAATTAGCAGAATACATGAGGCCATGAACCCTAGGGCTTGCAGTACTTTCCTTGCAGATAGCTGGGTTTTGGTGGCCATTTGTTTGAAGTAGTTGGTCAAATAGACCTGTTTTTCTGGAGTTAGAAATGCCATCTGGGAAGTTGTGTTCATGCTTTCTCCCAGGAATACAATCTTTTGACTGGGTACCAGTTGTGATTTATTTTTGTTGATGGTGACCCCAATGAAGTGAGGAGGTTTTTTTACAAATGCCAGGTGCTGAAGTAGCAATTCCTGACTGTCTGCCTCAATCAGGCAATCGCCCAAGTATGGGGAAACTTGGATATTTCTCTGCTTGCAGTATGCAATGGCTGGAGCCAAGCACTTTGTGAACACTCTGGGCACAGTAGATAAGCCAAAGGAAAGTGCAGAGAACTGATGGTGCATAGAGCCTGCCCTGAAGCATAGATATTTCCTGCAAGACTCCCTTAAGGGGATGTGCAGATAAGCTTCTTTTAAGTCTAGGGTGACTAACCAGGCATCCTTGGCTTGCAAAGGGAGAAGCTGTTGCAGGGTAAGCATTCTGAATTTTGGGACCACCAGAAAGGTGTTGAGAATTGATAGATCCAGGATTGGGCGCAAAGAGTCCTCTTTTCTGGGTACCAGGAAAAGTCTGGAGTAGAAACCCTGCCCCCTTTGTTCTACTGGAACAGGTTGAATAGCTCTGATATTGAGCAGGGAAAGTACTTGCTTTTGAGCCTCTGCCCACTAGTTTGGAGGAAGGTCTGGAAACCAGCTTGTAGTTGGCAGTGAATGGAAGTAGAATCTGTACCCCTGGGATACAATGTTTAGGACTCATCAGTCCTGAGTAATGGACATCCGTTTTTTTGCATGAAGGGCAACTTTTCCTCCTAGGGGGACAAGTACATGGGCAGGGCTGGGAAGGATAATTGAAAAGTCATTGCAAACTCTTTCCATAGGGGGGCGGCTTACCACTCCCTGTTTTTGAGGTGGGAGCATTCCATTGTTTAGATCTCTGCATACCATGAGACTGTAGTCTGGGTGGCCTGTTTCCCATGGGTTTGGACTGAGAAGGCCTGGAAGTGGCTGGAAAGGACCAATTTTTAGAAGGCAAATTCCTACTGAATCTAGGTGGCTGCACTTGTAAGAATTCTTTAACAGTTGCATAGATTTAGCTTTTTCTTCCATCTTTTTAAGAACCTCCTCTGCTTTGGTGCCAAACAGTCCTTATATAAAGGAGCATCTAGCAATTATGATTTGACATGATCTGGTAATGTTTGTTCCTTCAGCCAAGCATGCCTTCTCAGTACAGACCCAGTGAAACAAGCCCTGCAAGATGCTTCTAGGGCATCAAAGCCCCACTGAAAAGTATGCTTACTAACTTGGTTTGCAGAATGCATTTACTCTTGAAAATCTTTATTTTCTGCACAATCTGGGAGTAACACCATTTTTTTGTTCAATTAGTTCCATAATATGTTGCTGGTACTTCAACATGTGAAACTGGCAATTAAATGCCCTGATGGCAAGAGTTGCAGAGGTACATACCTTCTTACCCCATTTGTCTAAAGCTCTGGAATCCCTGTCTGAAGGGGTAGGATTTTTGGCTGTAATAGCCTTAATCCCTTTGGGTCCCTGGGAAATGGTCTATGGATCTGCAGTGGGATTCTTAAAGAGAAATTTGTGAGAGTCAGGTACTCTGTAGTACTGGTCAGGTTTCCTAGGGGACGGTGGTAAAGTGTCTGGAGTAAGACTGGATTCCATGAAGACATCATCTACAACATCCAGGACAGGGGGTATAGCTAGAGGCCTGTGCTGAGGCAACTCAAAATTCTCTGAGTCTCTTTTTGGACTGAGGTTAGTCCTGGCATTACCAGCGGAAATGCTCTCTTAAAGTATGCAAGGTTTCACCAAAAGAAAAATCCTCTGGTGGGGAGGCAGAGGGAATGGATTCCTCTGCAGCTGAATCCTCATGGGTTGATAAAGGCATGTCCTGATAATCAGAAGGGTCAGAGTCATCGGACTCCTGGTCTGTAGAATCAGAATGAAACTCAATTCTTTGTCTCTGAGCAGGGGAAGGCTGTATTCTCCTAATTAGGGTAATAAGGTCTTCAGCCATTCTAAGCATTTGTTTTTGTGGCATGGGAGCTTGAGTATGCGCTTTGGTCATCAGATTTCTAGGCATAATGCATACTCTGGGCCTGAGAAACTTGGTAGTTTTAGCTAAAAACAAAGTTGTCGGTTTAATTTCAACATCGTTAGGTCAGAATACACCCTCAGAAGCCAATGCCTGCACAGTGACTCCGGACCCATCCAAGGTAGAGACATCTGCAGGTTTCATAGTCGAAGAAGCATCTCGTGGCATACCGGACTCAGAGTGGGTCTCAGCAGAGGCCTGCAAATCCGCAGAGGCTGGCATCAGGGGCTGTAAAGGTGCCTCACTGACTACTGGCGACTAGCTTAATGGAAGCATCGTCGGCAGTTTTGAACCTATGCGGTCTGTCTTTCTAAGTTTTTTCGGAAGATCGGTAGTCAGATGGCTTATCGAAGCCATTTCAGAATACGTAGAATAAGAGCGAAATAATTTAGCGACAAAGACAGCCCGACGATGAATGGCTTGGGCATTAAACAAGGCACAATACTGACAGCGAGGGACATTGTGGTTTGGGCCTAAACAGGTGACGCAGTAAGAATGAAAATCTCTGTGAGGTATTTGCTTTCCACACACAAGACATTTGTTAACCTTTTCTGACATTGGTTAGAGCAAGATAAAAGGATCCCCAATGGGGTACTTGGCTTTAGAAGACTTCAGGTTTGAAACTCGAAAAACGAAAATTTCAGGTAGCAGCCAACCGGCACTTGCGAAATGCTTCTGCTTCGGGCTCCTTCTCAGCAAGAAAGGCTGATGTAATGGCATCGGCTGCCTGCTTTATACTCCTGACGACCTGACGTCATGGAAGAGGCGACAGCATCCGACACAGAAATCCTAAGACTCTGGTATTCAGGTCGACTGAGGGCTACCTGCAGGCAGATAACCCATCTGTGATGACTGCAACAGTGAAACACGAAGATCACTGCATGACCCAGTAATCAAACTCAAACAAAACAAGTAAATACACCCAACACGCACATTAAACAAAAAGGCTGGTAAGTAGTAATGCCCCATCTTCAAACATTGCACCTTCCTGTCATCAGCAGATAGACTATTGCAGGTCTGTACTCCCTCGGGTATATCTGCAAACAGTACACTACCAGCCACTTTACTACCTCCTGTTAGTGTTCCTCTCACCACAATCCAAAGGTCACCTGTGGTGTCAGGGATGCTTACAAAATGTAACCCGATTAGGGTCCTTGGAAGTCAGGTGATCTGGTCTCAGATCAACCACCTGATAAATTAACGTAAACAGTCAAGGTGGTTCTGAGCTGTCCCAGTTGGATTCATTTTCTGTTATGTGACTTTCAGTCTCTTACTACTGAACCTCACTGTTCAGTAACTCCTCCAATTCTCCCTTCAACCTCTTGCGCAGGACTAAGTCAAAGGCCTTGCAGAAGTCCAGGTAGACTAATGTTTAATGGTTACATGAGAACCTGAAAAGGGAGTATCTCAAAAAAAGTATAAAGTTCACCTGACAGCTGCTTCTGGCTGTGAACCAATATAATTTGGCAACCTGTGAAGCATCGTGCAGAAGCGGTACCAGCCACCCCTCACCATTTTTTTTTCATTTTGCACTGCTCAAAGCTAACAGACCTGAATTTCCATAGACTTGTTGTCCTCCTGCACCTCTGCAGTTGCCAGCGACATGATGAAGGTCACCAGTGTGGTCCAACAACACACAACCCAAGTATCTCAAGACTCTGGCAGGAAGCGCCCAACCTGTCCTTGTACTTTCTCTTCACTCAGACAGTGAGTTCTTGTTAACCACCATTCCTCTGTTTTGTTGACCGTCCGTTGATCTAGTCTTCTATCACGGAACCCTACCTTTGAATTTTTTCCTTCTTAAGACTGAAGCAAAGTATTTACTCAGCCTCGCTGATCAGCCTGGTCAGCTCTTTTTCGGTTCCCCTTCTGGTTTCCTTCTCTCCTTATAACTCCTTTCCAACTCTAGCCTTTGCTGCATTTTTGTCAGTTGCCTGGTAATGTAATCCCACCACCTATCTACACCACTGTTTCCGCTCAGCTGTAAGGCTACTCTTTGCCCTTTTCCCCTCAGCTGTAGGGCTACTCTTTGCCCTTTTCCCCTCAGCTGTAGGGCTACTCTTTGCCCTTTTCCCCTCAGCTGTAGGGCTACTCTTTGCCCTTTTCCCCTCAGCTGTAGGGCTACTCTTTGCCCTTTCACCACAGCTGTAGGGCTACTTTTGCCCTTTTCCCCTCCGCTGTAAGGCTACTTTTTGCCCTTTTCCCCTCCGCTGTAAGGCTACTCTTTGCCCTTTTCCCCTCCACTGTAGGGCTACTCTTTGCCCTTTTCCCCTCAGCTGTAGGGCTACTTTTTGCCCTACATGCTAGCTTACCAGTCTTGTGCAGCTACACTACCCCAAGCGGGGTGTGAAGTTAGTTGGGGGGGCACAGAACTAACGGTAATACCACAGGAAAAGGAGACAGTGTTGATCACATCTGGACTGAACCACCAAGAACAAACGTGGATAGTCGTATACGCTACATTGTATATTCATGGAGCCAAAAGAAGGCTACATTGTACATTCATGGGCACAGAGCAGAGAAGCAGAGGTACAGCCTCAACTCTCCAGGCTGTTGGAATTCCTGAGGAAAGCTGTCAAAAACCTCAACAAAACTGAGATGGATACAACCATACAGACGAGCTATAGCTCTTCAGCTGAGACCAAAACTGAGATGTAGTAACACTGGCTCACGACATCATGTCAGAGATATGAAGGGGTCACCTTAAACAGGAACAGGACTGGAAAGAGGAAGAAAACGCAGCAAACTGCAGGGACAAAATACTCCATGCATCTCCTCTGGTACTTCTTCATGAATGAGGGCTGTAACACAAGTAATGGACTGGCAGGAAATCCAGAGGGACAGAGTGAACTGCACCCCAACACAGCAAACCCTCGCAGCACAACCTGCACTGCACACCAATACAGCATTAGCCTGCAAACCTTCACACTATAGCCTGCCATTGCTCACAATGCACAGCTATTACATCACTCCATTGGTCAGACTTTTAGGGCTTTCGTACCACCCGTCATCTAGACAACAAATCAGGACCCACTGTCTGGCTCTATGCGGAGACTCAGCAGAGAGTCTGGAAACTGAGAGGAGTGCAGCACCTTCCTTTCAGAGCACCACAGCAATGGCTTGTCTGAAATGGAATGTTTCAGCAGTATCCCCTTTCCTTGGGGTTTCTGGCAGGGGAGAGAAGAGATGAAAAAGATTCAAACACACCCTGCCAAATGGCACCCTCATCAGCTGGCTAGTTCACCTACGCCTCAGGCCGGTCATGCATGCACCTGCAATACACAACTATAATAAAACTAAAAGGAGACATGGTCTAACCCTCATCAGCTGGCTAGTTCACCTATGCCTCAGGCCGGTCATGCATGCACCTGCAATACACAAGTATAATAAAACTAAAAGGAGACACGGTCTAACCCTCATCAGCTGGCTAGTTCACCTATGCCTCAGGCTGGTCGTGAATGCATCTGCAATACACAAAGTACAGTTGTGTACCTACCATAAATGTAGATGTTAAGAGTGTATTCACTGTTGCAGTCATTACAATTGGGTTATCCTGCTGGCAGGCTACCCGCAGTCGGCCTGAATTCCAAAGTCTAGGTCCGGCGTCAGTTACTATCGCCTCCTCCCTGACGCCAGGGCGCAAGGGGTATAAAAGATGAAGCTGACGCCATTTTCTTCAGTTTTTCTTGCCCCAGATGTCAGGTGCCCCTAAAATGGTAGGCTCACTAATGAAAAAAAGCATGCATAACCAAAAAACAACTTTTCCTTCATCTACAAGCAAATACACCACATAGGTTGTATAGAATAGAGAAGTACAGATAAGTCCCAGCAAGGAAAAGGGGGATGGTGGGAGGGTAACATGGACTGCAACAGTGAATACACTCCAACATCTACATTTATGGTAGGTACACAACTGTACTATGTTCGTCGTGTTTCACTGTTGCAGTCATTACACTTGGGTTGAATCCCAAAGCTAAGGTCGGGAGGCTGGTGCTAAGTAGGATTAGGAGAGGCTATCAGGCCCTGCAGAACTGCAGTGGCAAAGCCTGCCCTGAATTTAAAATAGAGAGGTAAGTGATAGTGCTTTGTAAACGTATGCACTGAACTCCAAGTTGCAGCCTCTAATATGTCTTTGGTTGGTACTCCTCTGAGGAAGGCTGCTGAAGTGGCTGCTGCTCTGGTGGAATGTGGCCTAATGCCCTTAGGCACTGATTTGCCATGCTGTGAATAGCAGAAACGAATGCAGTGGCCTATCCACTTTGAGATAGTCTGCTTTGAGATAGGCTTTCCTTGTGATCCTGCAGCATATGCTACTAGAAGTTGTTCAGTCTTTCTGAAAGCTTTGGTTCTGTCCAAGTAGAAGCGTAGCTGTCTGTGAATGTCCAAAGAATGCAAAAGTCTCTAACCCTTATTCTGTGGGTTTGGGTAAAAGGTCGGCAAGTGAATTGTTTGGTTAAGGGCCACACTGGTCACCACCTTACGCAAAAAATAGGGTTTGTCCTCAGAGAAACACTGTCAGGATGGAAAATGATAAAAGGTTCCACAGCCATGAGCGCCTGTAACTCAGACTTGTCTAGCGGAGGTTATTGCTAGGAGCAGAGCTGTTTTCCAGGATAAGAATTTTATATCAGCTGCAGAGGCTGGCTCAAAGGGAGGCAGTGTAAGTTTTTCCAAGACATAATTGAGGTCCCATGCAGGTATTGGTGCTCTCCTTGGGGGTCTTATGTTTTTGGCCCCTCTGAGGTACTGCCTTAGTAATGGATGAGAAAAAAATAGGTGGTTCTGTATTGTAATGAGCTGAAATGGCAGAGGCATGAATTTTAATGGATGAAAAGGAAAAGCCTTTATCCAGCATCTCAGTTAAGTATTGCAAAATCTGAGGAATATTTGGAACAATCGTGTCAATACCTTGTGCCTGGTTCCAAGCACAGAATCTCTTCCATTTTTCTGCATAAGATTTTCTGGTGCTAGGCCTCCTAGCCTCCACAATTACATCCATAACTGCTTTAGAAAGAGGTGCGTCTTGAATGGCTACATTATCCGCCATGCTGCCAGGTTTAAGGTCCTGAGTTGGCTGTGCAGTATCTGACTGTCTTGTTGAGTCAATAAGTGAGGAATTTGAGGTAGTGACCAAGCTGGGCATTGGGACAAACTCTTTAGGATTGGGTAAGAGTGCTGGCGGGGCCAGTCTGGGGCAATCAGAATCATTTTTGGCTTCTCTTGTCTGACCTTGAGGAGTACCTTGGGGAGGAAAGGCATATAATGTTAGGTTTTTCCAGCTGAAAGATAGAGCATCCACTTTCCATGCTTGCCTGTGATAAGTCCTTGTGCAGAATCTTTGTAGTTGGCAATTGTGAAGAGAGGCAAATAGGTCCATGTCCGGGCATCCCCAGTTCCTTGTTATCATGCTGAAGACTTGTGGATCCAATTTCCACTCATGGGGATCCATTAGGTTTCTGCTTAGTTCGTCTGCCAGAGTATTTATCCTTCCTGGCAGGAATTGTGCTTGTAGATGTACTTGGTAAGTCAATGCTGTGTCCCACAAGTTCATGGCTAGTCTGCAGAGGGGTAGGAATGTGAGCCCCCTTGCTTGTTTATGTACCACAAGACTGTGGTATTGTCCGTCTTTATCAGTGGTTGTCCTGGATGAAGTGGATCCTTGAAGGCTGTCAGGGCATTTTGAACTGCTAGCATCTCTTTTTGATTTATATGTAGAAGCATTTGACTTGCGGACCATGTGCCCTGAATACATCTTCCTGCCATATGTGCCCCCAGGCATTATCGGATGCATCTGTTGTCAATGTCTGCCTGGCTGTGGGTAAGGTGAATGGCTGTCCCTTGTTGTGGTGACAGGCTTTTGCCCATCGAAACTCCTGTTGCAGGCAGGGAATGAGGGTGATTATTGTTTCCAGGCTGTGGCAATGTTGAGTCCAAACACTTTTTAGATACCATTGAAGTTTCCTCATATGCAGTCTTGCATATGGAATTAGCAAAATGCAGGATGCCATGAAGCCCAAAGCCTGCAGAATTTTTCTTGCGGATAACTGGGTCTTTGTTGCCAATATTTTGAAATAAGTAGTCAGTTGTCTGCATTTGTCTGGCGTGAGATAAGCCATCTGGGCAGTTGTATTTAAGCTTGCACACAGGAATATTATCTCTTGAGAGGGTACGAGTTTTGATTTCTTTTCATTTACTGTGTACCCTAGACCTTCTAGTAATGTTTTTACAAAACGCCAGATGATGTAGTAGAGTGTCCTTGTTCTCTGCTTGAATAAGGCAGTCGTCCAAGTAAGGATATATTTGAATTCCTCTGTCTGCAAAAGCAATTACTGGTTCCAGGCACTTTGTGAAGACTCTGCGCAGTAGATAAGCCAAAAGGCAGTTCAAAGAATTGGTAATGCATTGAGCCAGCTATAAATCTGAGGTATCTTCTTGCATGATTGTCTGATTAGGACATGCAGGTATGCCTCTTTTAGGTCTAAAGTCACAAGCCAAGCCTTCTTGCCCAGCATGGGCAGAAGCTGCTGCAGAGTTAACATTTTGAATTTTGGAATGTCCAGAAATGTGTTCAGGATAGACAGGTCCAGTATTGGTCTCCAGGTTTTGTCCTTTCTGGGCACCAAGAAAAGCCTAGAGTAAAATCCTCGTCCCTGCTCTTGCTGTGGTACTTGCTGAATGGCCCTCATGTCCATGAGGGATGAAAACTGTTTTTGTGCCTCTGCCCATTGATTGCGTGGCAGGTCTGGCATACCGTTTGGCCTTGACAGGGTGTGAAAATGGAACCTGTATCCCTGGGATACAATATTTAAGACCCATTTGTCCTGAGTGATCATGTGCCAATTTTGAGCAAAAAGTGCTAGTTTTCCTCCCAAGGGAGCTGCCAGAAGATAAGTGCTTGGTGATGGCAGGGGAAGTTATTGAGACTGTTTCCTGTATGGCTGTGATTTTTCTTCTCTGCTTTTGGAGGTTGAAGCACCCCACTGTTTAGGCCTGTATGAGCCTTGGGGCTGAGATCTGCCTCTGGGGCGTCTGTATCTACCTCTTTGTGGCCTGACACTGGAAAGGACCAATTCTTTGCAGGCCAATTCCTGCTAAATCTGGGAGGCTGTGCCTATAAGAAATCATTGACTGTTTGCATAGATTTAGCTTTGTCTTCCATTTTCTTCAAAATCTCTTCTGCTTTGACACCAAACAAGGTATGTTGTAATGGAACATCTAATAATTTTGCTTTAACATGATCGGGCAGATTCTGCTCTTTTAACCAAGCATGTCTCCTAATGACAGAACCTGTAACAGCAGCCCTGCAAGAGGCCTCTAGAGAATCAAATTCACATTGCAAAGTATGCTTTCCAACTTGTTCAGCAGCATGCAATAAATCCTGCATTTCTTTGTTTTCTGCACATTCTGAATTTGTCAACATTTTTTGTTTAAGCAGTGACAATAGATATTGCTGACATTTAAGCATATGAAATTGACAATTTGAAGCTCTTACAGCCAAGGTAGCAGAAGTATAAATCTTTTTCACCCATCTGTCCAGAGCCCTTGAATCCCTATCAGAGGGTATAGGGTTTTTTGCAGTGGACGCCTTGACCTCTTTGGGACCCTTGAATCAGGAACCCTATAGTATCTGTCTGGCTTAACAGGAGCTGGTGGCATAGAGTCAGGAGACAGTCCGGACTCTGAAAATACATCATCTACAATGTCTAAAATAGGAGGAATAGCAAGGGGCCTGTGCTGAGGTAATAAAAGGAAGTGTCTGAGCCTTTTCTTGGATTATGAGTAATCTTGGCTCTCCCAGTGGAAATGCTCCCTCAGAGTATGCAGGGTTTCCCCAAAAGAATGGTCCTCAGGAGGAGAGGCTGAAGGAATAGATTCTTCAGCATCAGAATCCTCATAGGGAGGAAGAGAATATTCCTGGTCAGAAGAGGAATCAGAGGAAATGGAAACCTGATCTGAAGATGCATATTCTATATCTCTTGCCTAGGCCTCTTATCAGGAGGGGGATGGAAACCCCTGATCAAAATAATTAGGTTTTCGGCCATTTTAAGCATCTGTTTTTTAGGCATGGAGGCCTGTCCAGGAGAATGCTGTACTTGTTTCTTTGTCTTTAGAGCTGCTTTAGTCTTTGGCTTTGAAGCTGAAGTTGGTTTTACATATAACGGTGTAGGCCTGAAAACACCCTCAGAAGCCGATGCCTGCTCAGCGGCTCTGGACCCATCTGAGGGAATAGTTTCCGAGTGTCCAATACCTTGAGTTTCCAGCGGCCTAGTTGGCTCCACGTGGGAGTCAAAAGCAGCCTGTGGCTCTGAGGTAGCGAGCGTCAGGGGATGCAAAAGCGCCTCACTGAGAACCAGCAAACCAGCGACAAGCCTAGCAGAAGCCTCGTCATCGGTTTTGGACCTTGGGTGCCTGTCCTTTTCTTTGCGCTTTTTATAAACTCCGGTAGTCGGTTG
Organism: Protopterus annectens; assembly: GCF_019279795.1. Lineage (NCBI taxonomy): Eukaryota > Metazoa > Chordata > Ceratodontiformes > Protopteridae > Protopterus > Protopterus annectens. Next base: position 857,875,064 of record NC_056750.1, read on the forward strand.
CTCCGATGGCATTATATAGTTAAATCTTCTGCCAAAATAATGAAATGCAAAATCGTACCGACGTTTAATAGTGCATTGGTTAAATCTAGCACAAAACCGACAACTAGCAACGTCGTGGTCAGGGCCTATGCAAGTAATACAGTAAGAATGAAAATCCTTATGAGGTATTTGCTTCCCACAAGAAATACAATTATTAACTTTTTCTGACATCGGTCTGGAGCAAGAAAAAAGTTTCCCCAACGGGGTACTTAGCTTTAATGAAGACTTCGGATCTGAAATTCAAATTTGAAAATCTCAGGAGTCGGCCAACCGGCACTTGCGAACTGTTATTGCTTCAGGCACCGCGCAGCAAGAAAGACTGAAGAAAATGGTGTCGGCTGCATCTTTTATACCCCTGGCGCACTGACGTCAGGGAGGAGGAGACAGCAACAGACGCCGGACCTAGACTTTGGAACTCAGGCCGACTGCTGGTAGCCTGCCAGCAGGATAACCCAATTGAAATGACTGCAAAAGTGAAACACGATGAACATCTATAATAAGACTTAAAGGAGAAATGGTCTAACCCTCATCAGCTGGCTAGCTCACGTATGCTTAAGGCTGGTGATGCATGCACCTGCAATACACAACTATAATAAAACTAAAAGGAGAAATGGTCCAACTCCCATCAGCTGGCTAGTTCACCTATGCCTCAGGCTGGTGATGCATGCACCTGCAATACACAACTATAATAAAACTAAAAGGAGAAATGGCCTAAAACTTTAAGAATCACTTATGTAAGACACTTGTCCAAGCACTGAAGGGCCCAATTCCTCTTTTACATTAACATGAGGTGTACCTCTCTAGAAAGGCACCCACGTACTTTGTAAGAATATAACAGCAGAAAACTGTGGATTCCAGAAAACGACTATCACACCTTAATCTTTAGGTAGTCTACCTAACAATATGCAAAATTAAAAAAAAAACGTGGCTACTTCATCCAGGGTACAAGTAAATGTGAAGCTAACAATACTCACAAGACCTGCAATAAGAACTGAAATACTTGGCAAAGAAAGATGAACAGCATGAGGTCCCCCCTTATGCTACCCGAGGAAAGCTTCTTTGTTCTGTGCTACCTCAAACTAGGATGCCTTAGGAAGTTTTGTCACATTCTTTCACTTAGTACAGGTTGCTGTGATGCTCCCTCAAACAAGGATGCGTTTGTGACCTTTGTTAACCGGGTTGGTCCAAATGAGCTAGAAGCCCATTTTCAGTGGACACCTGAGGAGAAAAACTCTAGAAAATTACATACAGATATTCTTAGAACATTAAAAAAATGTATTTTAAATTATACAATATAGTACAAAAATAAAAAGTAAAAAGCATAGCATAAGCACAAAAGAACAGGCTAAATACAGTTACAACAGACAAATAGAATGAGATCAGGCAGTTGCGAAGTATACACTACAGGTATTTACAAATGAGGCATGGAAAGTACAATATAACAGCAGAGCTGGAGCTAATATAACTGCAAAGAAAAAAAAAAAAAGATGACTTATATAGTTACATTGTTTTTAGTTGCGGTGGATACACAGTAGTCACAGCTACCAGAGTACAGCTTCTTAAAATTCTGAGAAAGGCAGAGTCGAAGAAAAGTATCCATAACATTTTGAGAGAGGAAGAGAAGTGAGTTAAAGTAGGAGAGAAAAAGGTTGGAGATTATGGAGTATTCATATGTAGGCTCCTGGCACGAGCCGATCCACGAGCTTGAGAGGACAGGTTTTACTTGCATTTTTAATTGTTTTACATTTGGAATGTTTCTAATAGACTTAGGTTCATAGGTTGGTACTAGGCAATCGGCCCTAGGGCCTATACAAGCCTAGCCATAATAATTCCCTGGCTATTTCTTCCCACACTATTTACTTCCCAGGACCCCTGTTTGACTGACGTGATCCCTGGGGTGAATTTCCTTTCTCCCATCCAATCGTCAAGGTTCCTTTTGAAGAAGGCCAAAGAGATGCTCTTGCTTGACATGTATGGGCAGTCTATTACAGAGTCTGGGGAGTTCTCTGGGTCAGGAACCTATCCCTCCAGCAGGTTTTGTTTATTGTGATGACAAGGTTTAGATCTCTGGAACATGTGGCTCATCTCTGGAGCATGTGGCTCTGAGGGATTGGGATTTCTTTAAGTGAAGCATGTCCAACAGCTCAGAGTTTGACATGGTTTTGTATGTTAAGCAGAGATCGCCTCTGAGTAGATGATATGCAACAGGAGTTTTTTAAGGTGGTCAGCATAGGGCATCTGCTTTAGGCCTGTGATTCCTTTAGTGAGGTATTTCTGCGGCCTTTCCAGTTGTTGCAGGTGTCTGGAGAGGCACATACCAATTGGGGCGTTGTATTCTATAACAGGTCTAGTGAGGGATGAGTACAGTGGGACAATGACCTCCTTTTTTCTGGATGAAAAACCCTTAGCGATGAGGTGTGCCACACAGAAGGATTTCCTGACTGTTGTGGAGATGCGGTTATCGAAGGTGAGACCACTGTCCACCTGTGTCCCCAAGTCTCTTATCACACTTTCGGGGTTTAGTGTACTGCCACCTATGTGGTAATTAACAGGTACATGTTTTTTCCCAAAGGGGATAACTATACATTTCTTGGCATTGGGCTTGAGCCCATGGCTCTGGCACCAAGTATCTGTTTCTGTAAGGCCCTTTTGTAGAGTATCCACATCATTTGGAGATTCAATAATTGCTCCCAGTTTGCAGTCATCTGCAAACTTTGTTAGCCAGTCTCTTAGTATTGGTCTGCACTTCAGAGAAGCAGATGCCAAACAAGAGTGGTCCCAGAACTGAACCCTGAGGTAATCCACTTGTCTGGAGCTGGATTTGGAGTCAGCTACTTTTACAGTGTGGGTTCTTGTCAGTAAGCCTGTTGGCAACCCATTGAGTGACGTATGGATTAATGCCCAGCTTAGTAAGTTTATCTATGATTCCAGAGTGGGGGATGGTGTCAAAGGCCTTGGCGAGGTCCAGATAGGCTGTGTGGACTGTCTTACCCTCGTCCACAGCTCTGGAGACTGGTTCAAAGAAGTCTATCAGGTTCAGGAGACAAGATCGACCCTTCATGAACCCAAATTGGGTGGGGTCCAGTGTTTGAAGGTTGCCATTGTCTGTTTATAAGTTCCATGATAACATGTTCCATGGCCTTGCAGATCAGGCTCGTCAGACTGATGGGGCAGCACAGTATGAGTAGGAAGTATGTTCCAGGCTGAAGACATTGTGATTAGCGAGTAGTATGCCAATGTTTTTGTTGGGTTTATATATGTCAAGGAGTTGTTGGTCAGAGTTTCTGAGAGATCTAGTAGTAGTGTAGAAGGAAATGATGGGGGAGAGGGAGGGGCAGGCAGTTGGTTTGTGTAGGATGGAGTATGCAATTTGAATCTGTGAGAAAAAATCATGGGATAATTCTAGCCACTGCAGTTGTTTCAAAGCAGTGCAATGGTGCGTTTTTATAAGGCTGCTTTGTTGTGAATCTGGTGATTTTATTACTGGTTTGCTCAAGTTGGGAGATTAATATGGATTGTAACTTTGTGAAGATGGGAGCGTATAGAGAAGGCATAGCTAGAGGAAGGCCCTAGCTAGTGATAGTTTTTTGTTCGGATAAAGTAATCCCAGTTTTTGATGAGTCTTTTTGATACACTGACAAATATGCTGGTCAGATTTTAATTGGTCTATTATGGTGCCCAGGAGTTTAGTATGTAGATCAACTTTGACAGCTGTGTTGTTTATGGAAGAGATGGAGAAGGTGGATTAGTGGTGTGAGAGTGATCTTGGTAGGAAGAGTAAAGGTTTAGTACTTTCAGGGTTTAGGATAAGCTGGTTTCATTAAGCCATTTTTCTGAGGTGATGAATGTGTTTTGTTTAAGTGAATGGAGTTGTGAAATGCTGTCAGAGGAGGAGATAACGGTTGAGTCATCGGTGTACTGGATAACGGTTAAGTGACAGCAGGCAGTGTATAGGTGGTAGGTAAAGATACTGAATAAAAGGGAACCCGGGATAGAACGCTGGGGGACTCCTGTTTTTATAAGTAAGAAAGGGGAGCAGGATGCGAGCTATAGGACATAGAAATAGGGAAAGCTACAGATTCAGCAGCAAGCTTAAGAAAGAAGGGGGTACTTTATCAATAGATGGGGAGAAGGTTTTAAGTTTATGTAGAATAGATTTGATATGGGGGGGCAGGTTTGAGACAGAAAGGGTTTGTTATGAGAAGGAAATGTCGAAGGGCTACAGGACAGGAATTTTAGTTTGAGTGAGTTAGTATGTGGAAAGTGTCTATGAAGTAAGTATTAAGCAAGGTAGCAGCCTCCATTGGCGATTTATTAGGGAAGGGATTTGGGGTTGTGGGGTTACCACGGTGGAGGATACACAGATAGTGGACCAGACTTTTTTAGGGGTGGAGAGGTGATTAGTTAGTGCTGTATTATAGTAGTTTTTCCTGTCCTGTTAAATATGCTTTTTGTAAGGTTTCTGATTTCCTTGTAATTTTGTAGTAGGGTAGGAGATTTGGTTTTCTGCCAGGTTTTCTAGATACCATCCCTTTTGTGCATCAGGGAGTGGGTTTCTTTTGATAGCCAGGGTGGAAAGGCTGCTTTTACCTTAACTTTTCTTTGAGGAGCGAGTTACAGATGTTGGGGAAAGTCTGGTTAAATTTTTCAACAGCTTCATTAAGGGGAGGGTGGTGAAGGAAGGAGCAGTTAATGACTGCAAGTTTAGAGTTAAATGACTCAGTATCAAAGAAGGATAATTTGCGGCAGTGTCTGTAATGGATGTGAATAGGGAGGTGGTAACTACAGGAGTCGTGTAAGGTGTGGGGGTTGTGATAAAGATTACAGTCTGTAGTAAGTATCCAATCAAGGATTATTAATGCCAGTGGGGGACGAGATGAGCTGTTTAAAGCCATGCAGGTTTATACCAATATATGGAGGGTCCATTATAAGTTTTAATCAGTCTGTTAACATCACCCAGAATGGTAGTTTCATAGGAGATGGTGTCAGAGAGCCATGACCTTACATTTTCTAGGATTGGAAAGTTGTTCCTCGGTGAGATAGACTGAGGCTACAGCAAATGTTTTGTGGGGATTCAGGTGACAACGAAGAACAATTAGTTCAGCAGGGCAAAAATTATGTATTGGTGTTTGTAGGGGGAGAGATTCAGAAGATCAAAGTATAAAACTTTTTTCTTCTCCCTATCTAATCGAAATATTGCAGACTGGGGGGTAGGATTTCATTACTTTCTATGTGGAGTGTTAACCAAGTTTCAGTTATAGTTAAAATGTTTGCTGAGTGTTGGGCAATCCAGAAGTGTAGTTCTATGGTTTTACCGAGAAGGCTTTGTAAATTAAGGGAGAACAGGTCTAAGCTTTTGGGGGTGGAGTAGTAGGGAAGATATGTTAGGTGGAGGTAAGGGTGAGGATGGGTTCAGGCTAGAGTTAAGTGAAGGGGAAGAGGGACCCTGGTTGGGGAGAACGTCCCCAGATAGAATAAGAGTAATACTAAGTAAACTGGGGTGTGGATGAAGTGGATTGTGGCTGTAGAACAGTACTTTTAGTTTGTCAATGGAGGAGATATAAGTGAGTTCTGGCCATGTACAGATGAATACTGGAGGTGGTAAACAGTGATGGAGAGATGAAGTAGTAGGCTGGAGTACAGTGCTTAAGGGAATATGAAAAAGTAGGGGATGGATTTGAATAGTGAAGTGTGTTGTGGTAAGAGGAGAGTTGAGAAAGTAGGATGAAAATTGGGATACTTAGATAAAGGTGATACATGGTGTTAGGACAGTGAGGGGAGGGGAATTTTGATTATAACAGCTAGAGAGTAAGTGAATGTTAGTGGAATCGGGATGGGTGTGGTATGTAATTAGGTACTGGAATCTAACTGGAAGGTTAAGGTGAAAAGATGTGGAGAGTGGTTAATGGGGACAGAGTACAAAATGATTGTAGGGGTGGGGGGGGGATGGGGGTAAGGAAAGGGAGGGAAGTGAGCCTGAGCAAAGCGATGGGGAACAGAGTGGGTTGCAACAGACTGCGTCATGTATAAAATGATTGTAGGGGTGGGGGGGAATGGGGGTAAGGAAAGGGAGGGAAGTGAGCCTGAGCAAAGCGATGGGGAACGGAGTGGGTTGCAACAGACTGCGTCATGCACAAACCTCAAAGTAAAACAATCTGCAAGTTAACTTCTAAATATTTTGAAGTACAACTAAATTAGAAATATAAAGCTAAGTGGTTTTGAGCCAAGTCATGGGAAGTTGAGTATTTTCTGTCACTTACCAATACTTCTGGTGGTGGGGGAATTTGTACTTTTGAAAGAGGTGGTAACAGACCACCCTACAGGGTGGTTTACATACTAAGTATTGAAGAATTGTTACAGTGGCTGTTAGAGCAGCTAGTTGTTTATCGGACAGCCAGCAAAGTAAGTGACTACCAGCACACCCAGTTGAAAGGCTGCTGTTGCAGACTTATTGGCAATGCATTTTTCAGTAGGGGTGGGGGGGGGGGTAACCCTTGCTGCCGACCCTGGCTAACTAAGTTGCTGGTGCTTTGGAGCAAACAGGCTAGCTTTGGGGTGTTAGTCAAGTACTGAAAGACCTATACCAGGTTCTACAGAGCTTTTTCCAACCAGAAGTGGGATTCCAGTTAGTTGCTTGGCATCACCTGGTTGGTTACTGTTCCAAAAATAAACTCTTCTTGGATTTGATCTGTGATGGCTGTTCAAGGGGAATCTGCAGCCCTGACGGACGGTAGTAAGGGTCATCTCTTAGTCGCCGACGGGTCACTGGCAGCAAGGAAAGTGTTCAGACTCCCACTTAGTACAGGCTGTAGTAATACTTGCAAGGCCACTGCCCCATCACATTGCTGTCCGTCAAAAATTGCAAAGATGGAGACTGAGGTTTTTTTCCAGCACATTGCTCCTTCTCCCATGGGACAGTGACCTCAAAGTGAAAATAAAAGTAAGGAGGGTGCGACTTCTAGAAAGATTCTGGTCAGGTAAAGCATAACAGATGTGTCCAAATGCTTGTTGCAGGTTAAAAACAGCACCTTGTAAGAGACACTTAAGATTATTGTACTTGGCACCTGGTAACATTTTCCTTCATTGCCCTTAGCATCTTATTTATGCCTGGAAATTACTGTATCAGCCAATTTTCACAGCACAGACAATCCCAAACAGTCTCAGACAAATGGAGATGTCAGCTATAAGACACTTGTTTTATGTCACTGTCCAGTTATCCAGAGTTAAAACGATATTTAGTAAAGCTCAACACTGCTATTCCAAGACTTTGTCCCTCTGTGTTCGTTAATTCATTCAGTTCTGAGGAATTCAGGAATGCTGGCTGTTAACTTCTGCTACATAACAAAGGTACACACTGAGCTACCTCTCAGAAATGTTACTTCTGAAGCCCTACTTGAAAGAAACGTTCACAACTCAAACTGTAACTAGATAAAATTATAAACATGAACACTGCTCAACACAGATCTTTGCAATGCAATAAGTGTTTACACAGCAACTGTGAAGTCTGTTTTTATAACTTCCAACACCTTTTATGCATTTTTTGGTATATTTCATGAAATAAATGACAATACCTTAAACAACCATACCACATGGACACATTCTTCCTGTGAATAAATTGCTTGTCTAATGCTAACTTCAAAATAAGACCTCAACCAGTACGGTGCCATTTTCCTACTGAAATATTGACATAAATAAGAAAAAATATACGTCTCCTAATATGACAAACTGCTAACTGCTGCTCTGTAACCATAGCAGATAAGGGTCACATGTCAGTCGACAATTATTCCAATCAACTACAAAATTATTTATCCATCACAATCCCATGTTCCCTTTCAGAGATAATGGATCACATTTTTAAAAATGTTATATATATATATATATATATATATATATATCTATATCTATATATATCTATATATATATCTCTATATCTATATATATATATCTCTATATCTATATATATATATATATATATATATATATATATCTATATCTATATATATATATCTATATATATATATATATATATATATATGAAACATGCAGAAAGCATTACTTCCGCAACTGTACTTTACAGAGGTCAAGTATTTGGCTCAGTGTGTTTGGACTGATTTCAGCTCCAACACGAAACCTCGCTCATCATGCTGACAAACATCTCCCCATACATACACATAGAAGTTATGTGCAGAGATTATGATGTCCATTCTGCTTCCACATTCAAAATTATACCCCTTCCATCATGCTGAGACACTCCCTTGCACAGATACTGATCCAAAATGAAACTTTTTCATATCGCAAACACAAAATCTCTGCAGGTGTGCTAAACAGAAATCCTGAAACAAATGACTGTGCTTGGTCTGCTACTCAGCTTACAAATGATACTTCACCTGTCATCCAGTTGCATTTTATTACAAAACTGACTCAAAAGAACTTCTAATAACTGAAACAACTATAAATAACCCATATCTCAGCAAGTGTGGTACATGGAGGCAACATACTGGGAAACCTGTCTCTCCACACTGAATTTGGCTTCATAATATATACAAAACTTATGTACTCACAATAATACTAGATCTGTGTCGTCCACTTCCTTTTATCAATGTATGAGTTTTCGGATCAGAGTCTGATCAGATTTCAGATACTTTCAAGCTTTGGACTAGGTGCTTAGGCTCCTCCCCTTTCCCATAATTCACCCATGTAAATCCAACCACCTCGCACAGTCTGCCCCCAAGAAAAAAGGCAAGCATAAAATGTCCAAGATGCAAGTAAAGAAACCAAATGATGCATACAGACTTGCTAAGAAACCTCAGGAACGACGGCCAAGTCATCCAGAGCAATACACATGAGTTAAGAAGCTAAATCTCATGAAAAGATATTGAAGGGGGAAGGGTGGGGGAAGAGGTCAGGAAGTATGGAAACAAACAAAACAGATCTATGGTTATGGTTCGCATTTCACTTTTGTTACTACTACTACGTTCACTACTCCTACATTTAACATACTCTAGCCAACCACCTCACTGGAAATGACCAAAGTACAGTTGTGTACACTTACCATAAATGTAGATGTTTGAGTGTATTCACTGTTGCAGTCATTACATTTGGATTTTCTGCTTGCAGGTAGCCCTCAGTCGGCCTGACTAAAAGTCTTGGGTCCTGCGTCGGTTGCTGTCCCTTCTTCCATGACGTCAGGTCGTCAGGGGTATAAAACATACAGCCGATGCCATTACATCAGTTTTTCTTGCCCCAGATATCAGGTGCCCCCCTAATGGGAAGCAACTAAATATAAAAGTACAATGATATACCTTCAACAAAAAAGCAAATACATCAAAAAGCTTTTAAGCATAGTAAAGGAAAGTAGAGGTATAACCAAAAGAAGTTAGGGGGGTGGAGGGAGGGTAGCCAGGACTGCAACAGTGAATACACTCGAACATCTACATTTATGGCAAGTGTACACTTAACATAAATGTAGATGTTCGAGTGCATTCACTGTTGCAGTCATTACATTTGGGGTCAGATGTCAGGTGCCCCCTACAAGGGTAGCCAAAATTTATATATATATATATATATATATATATATATATATATATATATATATATATATATGTATATATGTATGTATATATATATATATATATATATATATATATATATATATATATATATATATATATATATAAAAATACATGCACCAATATAAACTTTACCTTCATCTACAAGCAAATACACCACATAGTTTGTAAAAAATCAGAGAAGGAAAGATAGGTTCTATCAGAAGAAAAAGGGAGATGGGTGGGTAACCTGGACTGCAACAGTGAATACACTAACATCTACATTTAAGTTAAATGTACACAACTGTATTATGTTCTTCGTGTTTCACTGTTGCAGTCATTACATTTGGGTAGAGTCCCAAAGCTATGGATGGCAGGCTGGAGCTAAACAGCGTTAGGAGCGGCTATGAGGCCCTGCAGAACTGCAGTGGCAAAGCCTGCCCTGGATTTAGAGTAGAGTGGCAGATGATAGTGCTTTGTAAAGGTGTGCACTTAACTCCAAGTAGCAGCCTCTAAAATATCCTTGGTTGGTACTCCCCTGAGAAAGGCTGCTGAAGTGGCTGATGCCCTTGGGCACTGGCTGCCATGGTGTAAGTAGCAGAAACGAATGCAGTGGCCTATCCACTTTAAAATAGTCTGCTTTGAGATAGCCTTTCCTTGCGATCCTGCAGCATATGCCACTAGTAATTGCTCTGTCTTACAGAACACGTTGGTTCTGTCCAAGTAGAATCCAAGCTGTCTGTGTACGCCCAAAGAATGCAGAATTCTCTCCCCCTTGTTCTGCGGATTTGATTAAAAAGTTGTCAGATGAATAGTTTAAGAGCCACACTGGACACCACCTTAGGCATAAATGTTGGGTTTCTCCTCAGGGAGACCCTGTCTGGATAAAAAATGAGAAAAAGGTTCCACAGCACTGAGTGCCTGTAGCTCTGAAACTCATCTTGCAGAAGTTATTGCTAGGAGCAGAGTTGTTTTCCAAGATAAAAACTTTATAACAGCAGTAGCAGCTGGCTCAAAAGGAGGCAGGGTGAGTTTTTCCAAGACATAGTTGAGGTCCCATGCAGGCATTGGTTAACATTTTGGCTCCTCTGAGGTACTGCTTTAATAAGGAATGAGAAAAGATTGGTGGCTCTGTATTGTAATGAGCCGAAATGGCAGATGCATGGATTTTAACAGATGAAAAAGATAGGCCTTTGTCCAGCATCTCAGTTAAGTATTGCAAAATCTGAGGAATATTTGGCACAGCTGTATCAGTCCCTTGTGCCTGGTTCCAACCACAGAATCTCTTCCATTTTCCAGCATAAGATTTTCTAGTAGTAGGCCTTCTGGCTTCCAAAATAACATCCATCACAGCTTTACTGTGTATTTTGTATGACAACATTATCCGCCATGCTGCCAGGTTTAAAGTCCCGAGTTGGCTGTGCAGGATCTGATTGTTTTGCTGGGACAGTAGATGAGGTATTTGAGGTAAGGTCCAAGCTGGGCATTGCAACACGTTCCTTAGTATTGGATATCAGTACTGGCATGGCCAGTCTGGGGCAATTAGTATCATCTTTGGCTTCTCCTGTCTGACCTTTAGGAGTACCTTGGGTAGTAGAGGCAGTGGGGGAAAGGCATATACTGATAGGTTTTTCCAGCTGAAAGATAGAATGTCCACTTTCCATGCTTGTTTGTGATAAATCCTTGTGCAGAATCTTTTTAGTTGGTAGTTGTGAGGGGAGGCAAATAGATCTATGTCCGGGCATCCCCATTTCCTTGTCATCATGCTGAAGACTTGTGGATTCAGCTGCCACTCGTGGGGATCCATGAGTTTCTGCTTAGTTCGTCTGCCAGAGTATTTTCCTTTCCTGGCAGGGATTGTGCCTGCAGATGTACTTGGTAAGACAATGCTGTGTCCCACAAAGCCATGGCTAGTCTGCAAAGGGAGTAAGAAAGTGTGCCCCCCTGCTTGTTTATATACCACATGACCGTGGTGTTGTCTGTCTTTATCAGCAGTTGTCCTGGATGAAGTAGGTCCTTGAAGGCTGTCAGGGCATTTTGGACAGCTAGCATCTCTTTTTGATTGACATGTAGATGCATTTGGTTTGAGGCCCATGTGCCCTGAATGCATCTTCCTGCCATGTGGGTCCCCCAGGCATAATCTGATGCATCTGTTGTTAGTGTCTGCCTGGCTGGGGGCAATGTGAATGGCTGTCCCTTGTTTTGGTGACAAGCCTGTGCCCACCATCGAAACTCCTGTTGCAGGCAGGGAATGAGAGTAATCATAGTTTCCAGGCTGTGGCAATGTTCAGTCCAAACACATTTTGGGTACCACTGTAGTTTCCTCATATGCAGTCTTGCATATGGAATTAGTAGGATGCAGGATGCCATGAAGCCCAAAGCCTGCAGAATTTTTTTTTTTTTTTTGCAGATAACTGGGCCTTTGTTGCCAACATTTTGGAATAGGTAGTCAGTTGCCTTTGTTCGTCTGGCGTGAGATAAGCCATCTGGGCACTTGTATTTAAGCTTGCACCCAGGAATATTATCTCTTGAGAGGGTACTAGTTTTGATTTATTTTCGTTGACTGTGTACCCTAGACATGTTAGAAGTCTTTTCACAAACGCCAGATGCTGTAGAAGAATGTCCTTGTTCTCTGCTTGAATTAGACAGTCGCGCCCAAGTAAGGGTATATTTGTATTCCTCTGTCTGCAAAATGCAATTACTGGTGCCAGGCACTTTGTAAAGACCCTGGGTGCAGTAGATAAGCCAAAGGGCAGTCCAGAGAATTGGTAATGCATTGAGCCAGCCTTGAATCTGAGGTATCTTTTGCATATTTGTCTGATTGGGACATTTTATTTATTTATTTTATTTATTTATTTTACATTTGTTAACCGGGCTGGTCTAACTGGATACATATCCGTTTTCAGTAGAGGCCCGAGGAGAAAAGCTCCAATACACAATAGAAGTACATATTTAAATTGCAAGATTCAAAGTATTGTTACAACAAGAGAATACAGCTTACATATGCAGGAATGAAAATTTACATAGATGTTATATAAGACTAAAGGACAGACAGGAAATTATACACAGAACATTGATTTCGTTAAAGATACTGAAAAATAGACTGAAATCAGAGATTTTCCTTATTACTAAAAGGAAAGAGAAATTTTAGAGATCTGCAATTAGGGAAATGGGCTAGGGAAGTGGACCTAGAAGTAAAGAGATATGTAGTTAGTCAGGTTCTCGACATGGGCATGCCCATTGTGTGGAGAGATATTCTTTAAGGTTAGCTTTGAAATGATAGAGCGAAGAAGTAAGTCTAAGGTTGTTTGGCAGGGAGTTCCACTGCTTGCCAATGGATAAAGGGCATCCCCACCTGAGTTTTTTGCTTTAATGGTTAGGATCTGGATGCTGTTTGATGATCGGAGACTATTGAGGTTAGTATATGGAGTTAGAATTTTGCACAGTGAGGGAGTTCTATCAGGATGGTTGATAATTTTATAAGCTTCGGCGAGTTGGCTAAGTTTGAGGAGATTTGGCAGTTCCAACCAGCCAAGTCTTCGCAGATTAAGGCAATGATGGGTTCGATAAGGGGAACCTGTAATAAATCTGGCAATGTGGTTATAGGCAAGAGAGAGCATGTTAAGTTCACTTTTATTGAGAAAAGAGAGGATCGGGAAGCATAGAGGAGGGAAGAGAGGAGATGGAGTACGAGCAATAGTTAATTTGGTAGTGGGAGTTAGGAAGTTTTTAATTCTGTACATAGATCCTAGGTTTTTGTTAACAGACTTTACTGTTTGGGTAATGTGTATGTCAAATTTGAGCTTATGATCAATAGTGACACCTAGCAGTTTGGTACTGGTGACAGGGGTTATGAGGGTCCCATTAGTGGATTTAATATGAAAGGTTGTGTTGTTAGTGTTTGGGAGTTCTTTACCTAGAGGTGAGAAGACGTTGGGGAAGAAAAGTAATAGTTTGGTTTTAGATGGGTTAAGTAGAAGTTTTAAGTCAGTGAACCATTTTTCAACTAGTGCAAAACAATGTTGTGTGGTCATTTGGAGATTCGAGAGGGTGACGCCGGAGCAGATTAAGGTGGAGTCGTGTATTGTATACAGGTGGATTTAGGGATGATTGATTGAAGGTCATTTATGAAGATGGAAAACAGAAGTGGGCCCAGTATTGAGCCCTGAGGAACGCTATGGTATTCGGGAGCAGTCCGATATTCTGTTTTGCCATAGGACAGCTTGTTGCCTACCAGTGAGGTAGGAACTGAACCAGTTTAGTGCTGGAGTGTCCAGGCGTAGGGTTTCAAGGATGTTGAGAAGGAATTGATGATTGACCATATCGAATGCTTTTGATAGGTCCAGAAAGAGGGCAGATGATATGAGTTTGTTATTGCGATTGTTGTTGATTGAGTCAATAAAGGAAAGGAGGGCAGTAGTTGTACTATGGTGCGGACGAAAACCATGCTGGGCATTGGACAAGAGATTATTAGAGGTCAGATAGTGAAGAAGTTGTTTGTGGATGCATCTTTCCATGATTTTCGCTATGGGGGACAGGATGGCTATTGGTCTATAATTTGACATTTCCAGGGAGGTACCTCCTTTGTGAAGTGGAATGATATAGGAAGTCTTCCAGATTGAGGGAATGTTCATCTCAGTTATAGATCTGTTTATTAGGATTGATATGGGGTAGGCTATTTCATCAGATGCAATTTGTAAGACATGCAGGTAATGCCTCTTTTAGGTCTAAAGTCACAAGTCAAGCGTTCTTGTCCAGCATGGGCAGAAGCTGCTGCAAAGTCATCATCTTGAATTTTCGTATATCCAGGAATGTGTTCAGAATAGATAGGTCCAGTATTGGTCCTCCAGGTCTTGTCCTTTCTGGGTACCAAAAACAGTCGAGTAAAATCCTTGTCCCTGCTCTAGCTCTGGTACTTGATGAATGGCCCCCATGTCCATGAGGGAGGAGACTTACTTTTGTGCCTCTGCCCATTGATTTTTTGGCAGATCTGGCCAGCCGTTTGCCTTTGGCAGGGTATGGAAATGGAATTTGTAGCCTTGTGACACGATATTTAGAACCCACTTGTCCTGGGTTATGATGGGCCAATTTTGAGAAAAAAGTGCAAATTTTCCCCCTAAGGGTGCTGCCAGGAGAGAAGTGCTTGGTGCAGGCAACGGGAAGTCATTGGGACTGTTTCCTGTATGGTTGAGATTGGTCTTCTCCAACTTTGGAGGTAGAGGCACCCCACTGCTTTGACCTGTATGAACCTTGCACCTGGGATCTGCCTCTAGGGAGTCTGGGTCTCCCCCTTTTCTGGTCTGTCTGACACAGGAAAGGACCAACTCTTTGTTGGCCAGTGTCTACTAAACCTAGGTGGTTGTACTTGTAAAAAAATCCTTTGACAGTTTGCAAAGATTTAGCTTCGTCCTCCATTTTCTTTAACACCTCTTCTGCCTTAACATCAAATAAAGTATCATGCTGTAAATGTGCATGTAATAATTTAACTTTGACATGATCCGGCAGATTGTGTTCCTTTAACCAAGCATGCCTCCTAATTACAGAACCCGTAACTGCGGCCCTGCAGGACTCCAAAGAATCAAAACCACATTGCAAAGTATGCTTTCCAACTTGTTCAGTTGCATGCAATAAATCCTGCATTTCCTTGTTTTCTGCACATTTAGAGTTTAACAACATTTTCGGTTTAAGCAATGCCATGACATGTTGCTGATATTTGAGCATATGAAACTGACAGTTTAAGGCCCTTATAGTCAAGGTAGCAGATGTGCATACCTTTTTTCCCTTTCTATCCAGTGCTCTAGAATCTCTGTCAAAGGGGGTAGGTTTTTTTGCAGCAGAAGCCTTAACTCCCTTGGGACCCTGTGAAATAGTTTCTGGGTCTGTAGCAGGGATTTTGAAAAAAGGAATTTATGAGAGTCAGGAACCCTGTAATATCTGTCAGGCTTAACAGGAGCAGGAGGTAAGGAGTCAGGGGTAAGACTACACTCCGAAAACACATCATCTACAATGTCTAACACAGGTGGAATGGCTAGTGGCCTGTGTTGAGGCAGTAAAAGGAAATCCCCTGAGCCTCTTTTTAGATTCTGAAAAATCTTGGCTCTCCCAGTGGAAATGCTCCCTCATGGCATGCAAGGTTTCCCCAAAAGAATAGTCCTCTGGAGGAGAAGCTGAAGGTATAGATTCTTCAGCATCAGAATCCTCATGGGGGGGGGGGGGAGAATATTCCTCAGAAGAGGAATCGGAAGAAATGGAAACCTGATCTGAAGATTCATAGTCTCTTGCCTAGGCCTCTTATCTGGAGGGGGATGGGAACCCCTGATCAAGGTAATAAAGTCTTCGGCCATTTTGAGCATCTGTGTTTTGGGCATAGAGGCCTGACCACGTGGCTCTTGAGTTTGTTTCTTTGCTTTAGAAGGTGCTTTAGTCTTTGCCTTTGAAGCTGAAGTCGGTTTAATATAAAGATGTTTAGGTCTGAATACACCCTCAGAAGCCGGTGCCTGCTGAGCGGCTCCGGACCCATCTGAAGGAATAGTAACCGAGGCTCCAATACCTTGAGTTTCCAGTGGCATGGCCGACTCCACGTGGGAGTCGGTAGCGGCCTGCAACTCTAAAGTAGCGAGCGTCAGGGGCTGCGAAAACGCCTCACTGATAACCGGCGACTGGCTTAGGAGAAGCTTAGTCAGTTTTGGGCCTCTGTTGTCTCTCTCTCTCTCCTTTTCTTTGCGGTTTTTGTGAACTCCGGTAGTCGGATGGCTATCTGATGACATTTCTGGATAATTAAACCGGCATCCAAAATAGTTTAAAGCAAAATCATACTGACGCTTAATAGTGCGTTGGTTAAATCTAGCACAAAACAGACAACCAGAAACATTGTGATCACGGCCTAGGCAAGGAATACAGTAAAAATGAAAATCCTTGTGAGGTATTTGTTTTCCACAAGAAATACAATTATTTACTTTTTCTGACATCGGTCTGGAGCAAGAAAAAAAAGTTTCCCCAACGGGGTACTTAGCTTTATTGAAGACTTCGGATCTGAAACTCGAACACGAAAATCTCAGGAGTCGGCCGACCGGCACTTGCGAACTGCTTCTGCTTCGGGCACCGCACGGAAAGAAAGACTAAAGAAAATGGCATCGGCCGCATCTTTTCTACCCCTGATGGCCTGACATCAAGGAAGGGGCGACAGCAGCCGATGCAGGACCCAGGACTTTGGAATTCGGGCCGGCTGAGAGCAACCTGCCAGCAGGATTACCCCAAATGTAATGACTGCAACAGTGAAACACGAAGAACACCTGTACTATGTTCTTCATGTTTCATTGTTGCAGTCATTACATTTGGGTAGATTCCCAAAGCTACGGTTGGGAGGAGGAATTTAAATAGCATTAGGACCAGCTATAAAAGGCCCTGTAAGACTGCAGTGGCAAAGCCAGCTCTGGATTTACAGAAAAATTGGCAAATGATGATGCTTGATGAAGGTATGTACAGAACTCCAGGTAGCAGATTCTAGGATGTCCCTGGTAGGTACGCCTCTGAGAAAGGCTGTAGAGGTAGATGCAGGCATGGTGGAGTGAGGTCTGATCCCCTGGGGGATAGTTTTTAATGGTGCTTATAGCAGAAATGAATGCAATGGCCAATCCATTTAGAAATGATTTGCTTTGAAATAGCCTTCCCTTCTGCCCCTGCAGCAAATGCCACCAGCAGTTGTTCAGATTTCCTTTGAGGTTTAGTCCTGTTCAAGTAGAATCTAAGTTGTCTGCGCACATCTAAAGAACGCAGTATCCATTCCCCTTTGTTCTGTGGATTGGGAAAGAAGGTTGGCAAATGAATGGACTGATTAAGAGCCACACTGGATACCACCTTGGGTATGAAGGATGGATTGGTTCAGAGGGACACCATGTCCGCATGAAAGATGATGAAAGGCTTCACTGCCATAAGGGCCTGTAATTCAGATACCCTTCTAGCAGTGGTGATTGCTAAAAGGAAAGCTGTTTTCCAAGAAAGACATTTTAAGTCTGCAATAGCAGCTGGCTCGAAAGGAGGCAGAGTGAGTTTCTCCAAAACAAAATTAAGGTTCCAGGCTGGGGATGGAGCTCTCCTGGGTGGTCTCATATTTTTGGCCCCTCTGAGGAACTGCTTGAGCAGTGGATGAGAGAAGAGGGGAGGTTCTGTGTTATAATGAGCTGAAATGGCTGAGGCGTGGATTTTAATGGAGAAAAAAGACAGGCCCTTGTGAAGCATCTCAGTTAAGTAGTGTAAAATCTGAGGTAAATTGGGCGCTGCTGTGCTCATCCATTGAGAGTGGTTCCAGGCACAGAATCTTTTCCATTTTTCAGCATAAGATTTTCTAGTACTAGGCCTCCTTGCCTCTAAAATGATATCCATCACAGGTTTACTGAGGGATGGTAAAGGAGAGATTAGGTAATTAGCCAGGCTGCAAGGTTCAGTTAGAAGCTGAGGGTGCAGAATTTGGTTCTCCTGCTGGGACAACAGGGAAGTAGTCTGAAGCAGGTGCCATGGGGGTCTGGAGCAATCAAAATCATCTTTGGTTTGTCCTGTTTGATTTTTAGTAGTACTTTGGAGGGCAGAGGGGGGAAGGCATAGACTGATAGGTTTTTCCAGCTGAAGGACAGAGCATCCACTTTCCAGGCTTGCTTGTGGGGAGTCCTTTTGCAAACTTTGTCCAACTGGTAGTTCTGAAGAGGGGCAAATAGGTCTATATTTGCTTGTCAACATGTTGAAAATCCTTGGTTCCAGTTTCCACTCGTGTGGGTCCATGAGGTTTCTGCTTAGTCAGTCCGCCAGTGTATTTAATATTCCTGGAAGGAATTGAGCTTGAAGGTGCACTTGGCAGCTCAAGGCTATGTTCCACAATGCCATGGCTAGTCTGCAAAGGGGGTAAGAACGTGTACCCCCCTGCTTATGTACCACATAACAGTGGTGTTCTCTGTCTTTACCATTAGTTGTACTGGAAGAATGTGGTCCTTGAAGGCTGTCAGAGCATTCTGTACAGCTAAATTCTTTTTTTGATTGATATGCAGGTGCATTTGATTTGGGTTTCATTTGCCCTGAATGCACTTCCCTGCCAGGTGAGCCCCCCATGCATAGTCTGATGCATCTGTTAGGGTTTGGGTGGCAGGGAGTGGTGTGAAAGGTAGTCCCTTGTTTTGGTGGCAGGCCTCTACCCACCAATGGAACTCTAGACATAGGCAAGGTACGATAGGAATCTGCTTCTAGATCCTGAGAATGTTGACACCATGGGCATTTTCGATACCACTGTAGTTTCCTCATATGCAGCCTTGCATATGGAATTAGAAGAATGCAGGAGGCCATGAACCCCAAGGCTTGCAGTATTTGTCTTGCAGATTATAGGGTTTTTGTGGCCACTTGTTTGAAGTAGGTTGTCAAATTAGTTTCTCTGGCATGAGGTAAGCCATCTGGGAAGTTGTATTCAAGCTTGCTCCCAGGAATATAATTTGTTGACAGGGTACCAGGTGAGATTTCTTTTCATTTATGGTGTACCCTAGACAGGTTAGAAATCTTTGTACAAAGGCCAGATGATTCAAAAGTATGTCCTGGCTTTTTGCCTGAATTAGACAATCGTCCAGTTATGGGTATATATTTGAATAGCTCTGTGCCTGCAAAATGCAATAACTGGAGCTAGGCACTTTGTGAATAACCTGGGCGCAGTAGATAAGCCAAAGGGCAGTGCAGAGAACTGATGGTGTGCGTAGCCTGCTTTGAACCAAATGTATCTTCTACAAGAATCCCTGATTAGGATGTGCAGGTAAGCTTCTTTTAAATCTAGTGTTGCCAACCAGGCTTATTTGCATAGCATAGGAAGCAACTGGTGAAGAGTCAGCATCTTGAATTTTGGAATCTCCAAAAAGGTGTTTGGAGTAGACAGGTCCAGGATAGGATGCCATGAATTGTCTTTTCTGGGTACCACGAAAAGTCTTGAGTAGAAACCTTGTCCCTTTTCCTCTTCTGGTACCAAATGAATAGCCCCCATGCCTAAGAGAGAAAGTACTTCTTTTTGGGCCTCTGCCCACTGATTTGGGGGGGGTGGGGGTAGGTCCGGCCACCTGTTTGGCAACATGTGGAAGTGAAATCTGTATCCCTGGGATAACTATATTTAAAAACCATTTGTCCTGAGTAATGAGCTTCCAGTTCTTTGCATGAAGAGCAATCTTTCCCCCCAAAGGGGCAGGCAGTTGATAAGTGCTTGGAAATTTTAAAAGATAGTCGTTGAGACAGTTTACCATAGGGGGGAGTCTTATTACTCCCAGATTTGGAAGTGGAGGCCTCCCACTGCTTAGTCCTGTGTGTCCCCTGGGACTGAAACTTGGGGTTTCTGCTGTGTCGGTTTGGCTTGAGAAGAATTGGAAGGGGCTGGAAAGGACCAATTTTTAGACGACCAGTACCTACTAAATCTAAGAGGCTGAACCTGTAAGAAATCTTTCACAGTTTGCATAGATTTTGCTTTATCTTCCATCTTTTTAAGAACTTCCTCAGCCTTTTTTCCACAGAGGCGGTCCTGATTTAAGGAAGCATCTAACAATTTAGCTTTAACATGATCAAGTAAAGATTGCTCCTTAAAGGAACACTCTGGGCTCTAACCCAAATTAACTCAACCCGGAGTCTTTTTCTTTCCCTGCAAACTCATCCCAGCCATCATCAGTTACCAGAACACAACAAAACGTTTTCCCATCTACATTTCTGCCTTTTCCTAGCGTAGGGCAGGAAAGCCCATCCCCCATTCTTTGGTATCGCATGCTTTCTGTCTGAGTTGGTCTGCACCTTCCTGACATACCTTCGACACAATCAAATCAGTAGTCCCCTCTCGTGCTGATCCTCCCACACTGTGACATTGACATTATGCAGACCGGCCCATGTAGCAGTTGCTATAAAGTTCTGCAAAACTTCTTGTGGAACTCTATTCCGTCCACTGTTTCTAACCGGAAGAAAAACACCATCGGCTCAACTAACTTCTCCAGCCAGTTCTTCGGCAAAAGACAGAATCAGCTCTAATTAATTTGGTAAGTTCCTAAACTATATGCAACTATCTGCCGACAACGTATATTTGTCCTTTGGTTCTCATTTCTTGCCGTTTCTTTGTACAGGTATGTAGTGATCTCCACAAGTTTTTATCCAACTTCCCTGGTGCAGTCAGTGTATGTATGTGTATGAGTGTTTCTGTCTGCATGTTTGTGAGTGAATGCGTGCATGAAAGCAGTATGTATGTCTGTGTGAATGCAGAATAGGCTGAGTTTGCATGCATGTGAGAAAGTGAACAGTGCAGGAGAGAATGCGGATTGCGTGCGAGAAAACAGTATGTATGGATGTCTTTGAGCATGCAGGTAAGGTTGCGCGTGTGTTTATGACTGCAGAAATCAGAGTGAATGTGTGTGCCTGAACACGAGCTACTAATGTGTGCGAGAATGCTTAGTGCGTGCATGGTAGCAGTGTATATCTCTGTGTGAATGCAGATAAGGGTATGTGTGCTTGTGTGTGACAGTTACCCATGCATGAGAGAATGAAGTGTGTGTGTAAGCAGAATGTCTGTGTGTATGAGACAGGAGTGTGTGTGTCATGCATCCTTCCATTTACATAGAGAGCAGGGGGTTGTAGAGCTAACTGTAATAAGCCGATCACTTACAATGTATCGATCGGCTTATTACTCTAAAGTCCTTTTTTTTATTTTTTTTTTTTTTTGGGCTTTCATTCTAGCTTAGGGGTTAGGTGCTGCCTGAAATGACCGAGCAGGGACATGTAGCAGTCACTGTAATAAGCTGATCGCTTACAAGTAACGATCAGCTTATTACTGTGAAGTTCTTTTTTATTTTATTTAATTCTAGCCAGGAAGTTGTTAAATGGCAGAGCAGGGGGGTGTAGCAGTCACTGTAATAAGCCGATCGCTTACAAAGTAACGATTGGCTTCTTACTGTGCAGTTCCTTATATTTTTTTTTTGCTGCTTTACTTTTAACCAATAAGTTATTGTGCATATATGGCAGGGCAGGGGGTTGTAGAGCTAACTGTAAAAAGCCGATCGCTTACACTGTATCGATCGGCTTATTACTGTAAAGTCCTTTTTTATTTATTTTTTTGTGCTTTGATTATTTCATTCTAGCTTAGGGGTTAGGTGCTACCTGAAATGACAGAGCCGGGACATGTAGCAGTCACTGTAATAAGCCGATCGCTTACAAAGTAACGATCGGCTTATTACTGTGCAGTTCCTTCAACCAATAAGTTTTTGTGCATATATGACAGGGCAGGGGGTTGTAGAGCTAACAGTAATAAGCCGATCGCTTACAATGTATCGATCGGCTTATTACTGTAAAGTCCCCCTTACTTGTTTGGCTCTTATTTCCTCTGATCAGAGATGGGATCATTACCTCCCTCAGTTGCCTGGCTTTATTATGCAAATGTCTACACAGTACAGATTGATTACAGTATTACAAATATATCAGTAATTAAACATGTAAGAATGATGACAGATAAAATAACCTTACACAGCTGTTTCATTGTAAACATTCTGGAAGACTGATTTTAGCATTACCACTGGCTATAAGATAAAAGCCTGTGTTTTGAGATGTATAACAGCTGAGAGTATAGCACAGTGGGTTACAGCTATGCATGAGTGGGTTAATACAACTTGGTTCTGGTTTGTATGCCATGCTAACCACTTCACTCAGTGCAACTCAGTTAACCAGACCAAAACATACAAGTTAACCTTGAAACAAGTACTAATAGTACCAATTAAAATACAATGATAAGTACTATTTAAAAACATTTCCTTCACTTTCCTGTAAATTATCATAAATAATACACATACAATGAAGTGTGTGTGTCTGGTCTGGTGAAGACATCTAGATGATGAATGAAAGGCCTGCTTGAGAAGTCAAAACTATTCTGCTGAATATGTTATCCTTCTCAAATTTCCCAGTCTACCTTTGATGGTCATTTCTTGAATGGAGTACCTTTTTTTTTTTTTTTTTATTTACCAGCACCCTACACTAAGAAAGTCACACAACATATTAATGGAAATTATAGTTAATAACTGACTAACAAACATCTTATCTTCAGTTAACTAATTAATTAATATTGGTGAATGTCTTGTCAGATAATTATAAGAATGGTGAACATGAAGATATGTCACAAAGGCAACAGATGTAGATTCTTTATAGATCAGAGATTTTTAGTTGGTAAGACCAGTCCTCTCAGAGATGTTTCAGCTTGGGCTGGAAGCTGAAATAAATCTGAAAATGTCATGTTTAGCTGCATACCTCTCAAACTCCTAGCACAGAAAAGCATAACACTGGCCTTTATAAACCATAGCAAAGGGTCAGAAAGAAGAGCACATTCTTATATACCAGACCCTACATAGTTTGTGGTAGAATATTTTTGTGTAGCCTTAGTTTACTTATTTTTAAAGTATGTACTCAGGAAATGGGTCTGACTTTTTGAGTAACATCATAAATCAAGGACAAAGAAGGCTAAATCTGAGGGCCAAAATCATTGCACTATGCATGCATCACATCATGTCAAATATATGTATAACATATTTATTTGTTTTTCTAAGAGAAGCCAGTCTGAATAAGTCAGTAAAAACAGAAATGCAATCACAAATTAGGGTGACAGACTTGGGTACCAAAAAAAGTTTCAGTTATATAACATATATATTTTTAATTTACTTTACTTTTATGTGCACAACAGCCTACTTTTCCTGTTTTATAATGGGATGGCCTGTAGTCATGTTTGCAGGGGAGACTCAAGGCACTTTTAGTGGCTTGAAAAAAAAATACTGCAACAAAGTCTGCAAATCAATGCTTTAAACAGAAATAAAATTTCAAGTCATCTGGCATATAGGTGCTATGCAGTCCCAGTGTAGAAATCAAAGGGGCAGCCAGATCAGAGATGTTAAGAAGGCAGCAGGAAGGTGGCTTTTAATCAATCTATTCAATTAGAATAAAACATGACCACAGAGTATGTTAGGGATTGTTACTGGATTATACCTGTCCACAAACAGCAGGGGTACAGGGAAGAAGTCTGCCTTTGTTCAATAACAACACCAGTACACAGAGTAAGGATATACAGAAGAAGTCTATATAGGGATGTGGAACACTCACAGATTGGTTTTAGAGACCACAGACTGGGTTTCAGTGTGAGAATAAGAAAGTACTGTGTCTGATTTGTGGCATGAAGGCAGTCATTCTCAGCAGATAACAGCAGTATAACAATGTGGTCTTTCTAGTATTTCAGTTAGTGAAGATGAGGGTTTCAGACTGGCATGATAGAATATGATAGTTGGCAGATCTAATGGGCTGTTGTGACACACAAACAGTGAAACTGTAAGTAAAAATAGTAAAATGAGAAGAGTGTGAGGCCCTCCATGACATCATTACCCAGGAAATACTGCAACCAGCTGTAGAAACCTTACTTGACAAAGGACCCATTCAGAGTGGGTCATCATCACTTTTGTGTCAGCTCTTGTTTTAAATCTGAAATCAGAAATTCAGAATCTTGAAATTGTTAAAAAGTATTGAATTTGCCCTGATGTCCAGGGTACAGTGACCTGAAAGGTAGCATATTTTGAAGTTGGATGGGGGGAAATACAATTTGCATGAGTGTGTAATTGCTTGCAAAAATACAGTTGTTTTTTTTAAATACTTCTTATTCACATGTTCAGAGCATAAATTTTCAGTCCATGAAACTGAAATAGAGTGCCCTTTGATTTGTTGTCTTGCTTTCTTCTGGCCTTTCAGACACTTGTAACCCTCCCCTTTCTATTACATCTACACATTTCTAAAGTTTCCTGCTTTTGTAATCAAATTATTTGTAATGTTTCTTTATCTGGCATTGCAGGATGTAAACTTAACTTGTCTCATCTCTCTTGGGTATGTGTTTCCATGGCCATAGACTTACACATTTAAAAGCATAATGCCAGTTATACGGGCCAAATTGTTATACTGTTGCAGACATCTTCACAGCACCTGTAACAAAGCTAATTCCAGAAGGCTGCATTTCTTCCTAAGGCTAACCCCACATCCAGAAAAACTGATATACATGGAGGATGGGGAGGGTAGCCTATATCCAATGCCCACACATGTAATGTAATATAAGGTACTTCTCTTATGTACACCGTCACATTAACTCCTTTTAATTCAACTGACTCACCCCCCCCACCAGTTTTCTGACCCAACCTAGAGACAACACATAATAATATCCTTCCTCGAGTTGGATACATGATAGCACAGCCCCAGATAGAAGCCCAACATCATAGTTTGTTTTAGTCCTAGAGTAATTGGAGTGCCTCATTTGCTATGCCATTCTACATAAACAGGACTTTGTGATGCAGGTTGTACTGGACGTGTTGCTTCCGTCAAACTCTGTTTTCTTAAGCGAGACCCCCTTCTGATAGAACTTTACTGCAATACATATTACTGTTACCTGCAATTCACAAGATGATTTCTGAAAGGATGTAAAGCATTACAGGTCTATATTAGAACACTGAATGTGCTAAATAGCGAATGCTCACATGAGCGAAAATGAAGGACCTCGAAAATGTTATTGTGGGGGGCTGCGCCACCAACACCCCCACTAAATATATATTCCAACTCTGAGATCATACTACAGTGAGAAAAGGGCAAATATTCTAATCTTCACTGTACTGATATAAAACAAAAAAAAGTTGAGGTCCTGCATTTTCGCTCATGTGAGCGTTCACTATTTAAAACATTCGATATTCTAGTATAGACCCAAGCATTAAATGGCCTCTAAAAATATTGCAACACTTTTAGATATAAAACTCAAGCTGATAAGTAATCTTCATGTTCACTGGTGGGGGAATAGTACAGAAAATTATCGCATGGTTTTGAAGATGTTTTTGTTTTGAACCAAGACTTATGAATGAAATAGTGAATATCTCACAGTTGAGTTAAACAGCAGAAACTAGTAGAAATAATTACATTTCTCAGTTTCTAGACATATAGAAGAAAAAGATACAGTACATTTTATTTCCAAAGCTGTACTGAAATGCTTTTACACAAAGAAACTGAATGTGCTCGAATGATCACCCAGTATCAATGCCAGGGAAGAGCAAGGCAATAATAATCTCCTTCATGATTACATCATTCATTCATTCTCAGGTATATTCTCTATCCTATTGCAACCTATAGCAGCAAGCAAAGGGTGCAAAGTAGGGGAACAAGTGTGGGATGTGATGCCAGTCCATAAGAAGATGCATTCACACACACACACACATAATATCTCTCTGTCTCACAGTACAGTGGGAATAAGGGAATTTACCTTTTCCTCTCTGTAGAGTGATTTTGAAGTTGGTATACATAACAATGCTGGTTTAATATTTGCTTTTTTACATTTTTTGGATCAGTGTGTGCATGCTTTGACCATCTGGGGTTGTCAACATGTTATTTTATATATATATATATATATATATATATATATATATATATATATATATATATGTATGTATGTATGTATAAGGTCTACTTTGTTTCGTTGAATATAATTTTACTGAATTTCATTTCACCCCGACCATTTCGCTGAAGACTTAAATTACTAAAAACTCATTTCAATGAATCTCATTTCACTGAACTGCACTTAGTATATATGGCACTGTGTAGACTACAATAAGGCAAAGAATTATAATTGGATCTTTGATCGTAACGTATTTTTATGTGTTCTTTATATGGATGACCAAATTCACATCATGAGAGTCACCCTCAAGGTGAATTTCTTGGCATCCATGTCTCGAACACATATTCTTGGCATCCATGTCTCGAACACATATTCTTGGCATCCATGTCTCGAACACATATTCTTGGCATC
Source organism: Protopterus annectens (assembly GCF_019279795.1). Classification (NCBI taxonomy): domain Eukaryota; kingdom Metazoa; phylum Chordata; order Ceratodontiformes; family Protopteridae; genus Protopterus; species Protopterus annectens. The sequence continues at coordinate 857,901,500 of NC_056750.1, forward strand.
CATGTCTCGAACACATATTCTTGGCATCCATGTCTCGAACACATATTCTTGGCATCCATGTCTCGAACACATATTCTTGGCATCCATGTCTCGAACACATAATAAGCCGGTTATGACTTCATGAGTTCATAGGTTGGTACTAGCCTATCTGCTCTAGGGCCTATACAAGCCTAGCCATAACAATTCCCTGGCTATTTCTTCCCACACTATTTACTTCCCTGGACCCCTCTCTAGCAGGGTGACTGACATGATCCCCGGGGTAAATTTCCTTTCTCCCTTCCACTCTTCAAGGTTCCTTTTGAAGAGGGCCAAGGAGGCGCTCTGCTTGACATGTATGGGCAGTCTATTCCATACTCTGGGGAGTCTCTGGGTTAGGAACCTATCCCTCCAGCATGTTTTGTTTATTGTGATGACAAGGTTTAGATCCCTGGCAGTGTGGCTCGGAGGGATTGGGATTTCTTTAAGTGTAGCATGTCCAACAGCTCTGGGTATGACATGGCCTTGTATGTTAAGCAGAGATTGCCTCTGAGTAGACGATATGTGACAAGAGTATAGCTGAAGTTTTTTTAAGGCAGTCAGCATAGGGCATCACCTTTAGGCCTGTGATTCTTTTAGTGAAGTATTTTGGCGGCCTTTCCAGTTGTTGCAGATGTCTTGAGAGGTACATACCAAATGGGGCATTGTATTCTATAATGGGTCTAATGAGGGATGAGTACAGTGGGACAATTACCTATTTTTTTTCTGGATGAGAAGCCCTTAGTGATTAGATGTGCCACATAGAAGGATTTCCTGACTGTTGTGACAATGTGGTTATTGAAGGTGAGACCACTGTCCACCTGTGTCCCTAAGTCTCTTATCACACTTTCGGTGTTTAGTGTACTTCCACCTATGTGGTAATTCATGGGTACATGTTTTTTCCCAAAGGGGATAACTAGATATTTCTTGGCATTCAGCTTGAGTCCATGGCTCTGACACCAAGCATCTGTTTCTGTAATGCCCTTTTGTAGAGTATCCATATCATTTGGGGATTCAATTATGGCTCCCAGTTTGCAGTCATCTGCAAACTTTGTTAGCCAGAGTCCCTTAGTGTTGGCCTGTACTTCAGAGAAGTAGATGCCAAACAAGAGCGGTCCCAGGACTGAACCCTGAGGTACTCCACTTGTCACTTGTCTGGAGCTGGATTTGGAGTCAGCTACTGTTACAGAGTGGGTTCTGTCAGTAAGCCAGTTGGCAACCCATCAAGTGATGTAGGGATTAATGCCCAGCTTAGTAAGTTTATCTATGATTCCAGAGTATGGGGTGGTGTCAAAGGCCTTGGCGAGTTCCAGATCGGCTGTGTGGACTGTCTTACCCTCATCCACGGCTCTGGAGACTCATTCAAAGAAGTCAATTAGGTTCAGGAGACAAGATCAGAGTGGAATGGGAATAGCATTGGACAGACACTAGCACAGAGGGGGGAGTCTAAATTGGAACAGGCTGCCCTGAGGGGAAATAATAAGAGCCATATCGACAGTCTTCATAGAGGCCGCAGAAATCTGGCCAGTGTGTTTGCAGAAGTGCAAGGTAATGGAAATAAAACAAGTGTAGTATCCTTGTATGGAATGACGTGGCAGAAAAAAATCTATGGAACTACAACTGCCCGCTGCTTGAAAGACCTTTTTTTGGATTTTCAATTTTTTTTTTATGTCCCTGTCTCAGATATGTAGTGATTTATGGCCAAGTCATTGATTTTGTCAGCTTTACCTGAGTGGGATATTGTATCAAATGTCTTAGCCAGGTCCAGGTTGGTGGTCCTGTGTGCACAGTTTACCCCATGTGCATTGCCTTAGTGACTTTCATAAAGTCTAACCAGTTACGTAGACATAAGCCCTCTCAACTCAGCTAAACCGAGTTTGGCCCAGTGTCTTTGAACAGAACATTTCCCTGTGAATTCAGTCTGTTGCTTTCCATATTAGACTATTCAGACTAATAGGCTTGTAGTTTCTGGGATCATTTCATTCACGTCATAAGACTGCTTGCTGGTGAAACACTTGAGTATGTTTGCAATGTGACACATGTTGGCAGTGTGCATACAGCCAATCGTGGCCCTATTGTTCAGCCGGGCAAATGGTACATCAACGTCTGTACAATTGCACATACCTGTGACTACCAAAGGTTTGATTTCACCTGGGTCAACATCAGTTTAGGACCTGGCATTGGTCCACATGTTGCCAGTACTGACAAAGTATACAGCTTCCTTACGTTGCATCTAGATTTTTTTTAATCCCTCTTGAGGCATAGCAACACCGACCGTGGAACCCCAGATCTCAACACCTCTGAAATTGTTTTAGCTGTTACTGCCATTTACCTTTTATCATGCACATCATTATTTAAGGAAATGCAAACTGCATTTAGTCTAAAGCCTCAGACACTAACACATGCTGGGCCACTATCTCCAGACACAGGCATATTCTTCACTTGCAATCAGTTTCCTGCTGTGAAGTACTATTCAAAGAGCATTAATCTGCTGAGAAAGCATTTACTACACAACTACATATGCAGCTTAGGGTAAAATGATAAATAGTGAAGAGGTGTTAGCAGTCCTTCAACCCCTGACTGTGCTGAATGCCTTGAAGTGAAGACAAGTTCTCCTCCTTTCTTTATAGTTATCTGTCTCCAGTTGAGTATTTACACATGAAAGACCTCTCTCACCTTGCTAACTGGCTCCCTGGTATTCAATCCTTTCAGAGCACCTTAGCTGGGTAGTTGTCTGTCTGTTATTCAGTTATTTCACAGTTACCTTGACTTTATTGTTGTCTGTCTCCACTGGAATATTTCCACATGAAAGACCTTTCTCACCTTCCTAAATGGCTTCTTAGTATTCAGTCCTTTCTGATTCAGGTTCACTTGATAGTTGTCAGTCGCTGCTTTACAAATTTAACATAAATGCTATATCTCGCATATGAAAAGGATTTCTCAACATTGATTACACAGATTTTAGCAAACAATTATAAAAACAAAGTGATTATATTCAATGGTTTAGTAGTGTTCCCTAATAGGGACTCACAATTCTCAATGTAAAGTAAGAGACATCAGATTGGAAGCAGTGCTTGGTGACGTAGTTACAAGGTATGATAATTACCGAATATGCTTTCATTTTATAACTTAATTAGGGTTGGTACATGGGCATAGCCAATTCACTTTGAGACACTGTTTGAGGTTTTGTTAAGAGACTTTTGGAGTAATGTTGGGTTATATACTTTGGCAACTAATTCCAGGTTTTGCCAATGAAGTTGCCAAACAGGGATTCACCAGCACAGTTATTAGCTTTGTGTGTTTGCACCAGTAGTTTATCGGCTGACCGTAGGGATCTCAGGTTGTTATATGGCTTAATAATATTTTGAAGGGAGGGGGTATCCTCAATGTGGTACAAATTTTTGTGTGCTATTAAGAGTGGACTGAATTGAATAAAGCTGGGCAGTTGTAGCCACAAAAATGTCTTGTTTCTATACAGTGATCCACGCTTCTTATTTATACAGTGATCCACGCTTCTTATTTATACAGTGATCCACGCTTCTTATTTATACAGTGATCCACGCTTCTTATTTATACAGTGATCCACGCTTATTTATACAGTGATCCACGCTTATTTATACAGTGATCCACGCTTCTTATTTATACAGTGATCCACGCTTCTTATTTATACAGTGATCCACGCTTCTTATTTATACAGTGATCCACGCTTCTTATTTATACAGTGATCCACGCTTCTTATTTATACAGTGATCCACGCTTCTTATTTATACAGTGATCCACACTTCTTATTTATACAGTGATCCATGCTTCTTATTGATGCTCAGTATGGTTTTGTTGACCTGTAGGTAAAATTTGAGATAGTCTGTGATAACCCCCTAGCAGTTTGGTGCGATGATCTGGGAAAATAGTGGTACCATTGTTAAATGTGACAGAGAATGAAAGTGTGGTGGATCTACTACTGGGGTAGAAGTTTAGTTTTATTGGGATTCAGAAGTAGGCGTTGGATGGTGACCCAGTTCTCGATACTGTTAAATGTATTTTGGGTTGAGGTTTGCAGTTCGGTTGGGGAGGTGTTTGAGCAGATCAGAGTGGAATCATCTGCATATTGACTGCAGGCACCTTTAGGTATAGCAGTGTAAGGTTGTTGCTAAAAATAGAGAAGAGTAGTGGATCTAGTACGGACACTTGAGAGACACCAAGTGTGACAGTTAGCTGGCTGGAGAGTTTTCCCTACCGGTCAGTACTGGAACCACTGGATAGCAGGCTTGTTGAGAGACATTGATTTTTGTGAAAGAAAGAGAAGTTTGTGGTTGACCATGTCAAAAGGCTTTTGATAGGTCAAGAAAGAGGCCGGAGGTTACCTATTGTCAGTCCTGTTTTGGTTTATGGCAGTAGTAAAGGAAAGGGGGGCTGAGGTGGTGCTGTGGTATGTCCTGAAACCATGCTGGGAGTTGGATAGCGAGTTATTCTGTGTAAGGTATTGCATTAGTTGCTTGTGTATACATTTCTCCATTTTGGCTAGTGGGGAAAAAATGGCAGTGGGTTTATAGTTGGATATGTCTGAGGAGCTACCACCTTTATGGAGTGGGATGACGTGAGATATTTTCCAGAGGGAGGGAATAGCATTATCAGATAAGGTTCTGTTGATGAGGATAGATACGGGATATGCAATGGCATCTGCAGCTATCTGTAGGTACACTGCAGGAAGGAGGTCAGCAGCGAGGGTGGTAGGTTTTAGGTTTTTTAGAAGTGTGTTGATAAAACTAGTGGAGATTGGTTGGATGCTAAATTTGGGGTGATTATTGGGTAGAGTAGTCTTGTCGGGGAAGTTAGAGGGGGTTAGATGATTTGCTAGGGATTGGATTCTTTCAGTGACAAAGTTATTAAAGGCACTAGCAATAGTCTCTGGCGAACTATGGGTGTAGCTATTCGGGGTTGGTGTGGTGGAATGACCTGGACAAACTAGTTGATTTAACCCTGCCCAGAGCTATTAAGGGTTGTTATGGTGCTTTTGTAAGAGATTTAGGTAGAAGCCTTTTTTATCCAGTATAATAGATTTTTTGGCATCATTACTGAAATGACATTTTACATGGTCAAGTGGGGATTTAGTTGTTCTCCCGCTGGCCCAGGCTCTGTTTCTAGTTTTGATTGGAGCTTTGGTATTGTTCTCACGCTGGCCCAGGCTCTGTTTCTAGTTTTGATTTTAGCTTTGGTATTTTCCATTCTTCATCCTCGTAATAGTTATCCTTACTTCCTCCTTGCTAATCCGCTGCACTTGCTGATTCACTATCCACACATCATCCAACCTTCTCTCTCTCTCATTTTCTGCATTGTTCAGCCACTCAAAGTGCTCTTTCCATCTGCTCAACACACCCTACTTGCTTGTGAGTATGTTTCCCTCACTATCCTTTATCACCCTTACCTGCACATCTTTCTCTGCTCGGTCCATCTGTCTAGCCAATCGGTAATGGTCCTTTTTCTCCCTCCTTAGTGTCCAACCTTTCATACAACTCTTCAATTGCCTTATCTTTAGCCTTTGCCACCTCTCTTTGCCATGCTCCTAAACTCCTTACACTCCTGTCTACTTTCTTCATCTCTCTCACACTCACACGTCTTCTTTGGCAACGTCTTTCTCCCTATACTCTCCTGTACTTCCACATTCCACAACCATGTCTCCTTGTCCTCCTTCCTCTGTCCTGATGTCACACCAAGCACCTTTCTAGCCATCTCCCTCACTATCTCTGCTGTAGTTGCCCAGCTATTCGATAACTCTTCACTGCCACCCACTGCCTGTCATAAGTCTTGCCTGAGCACCACCTCACAATTAACCTTTTTCAATCTCAAACATTTGAACCTTGGCTTGACTCTACTCCCACTAAATACAATTGGAGATCAGTGTACACCATCCACCCACAGTACCACCAAGGTAAACCATTAAGTCATCTGTAGCATAACACTTTACATTATATCATTTGTATACTATATAAGGTATTGATAATGAGGAGGTTACTTTTGAATCACCAAGTCTGCCAGTCATCAAGCCATCCTCACTTAGATTGATCTCATGTATTCCTCAGGGTTGGGGCTTTCATCTGGGTCAGTGTTCATAGCTGCCGTGGTGATGGTGGTGTGTAATTCATGCAGCCATAGGGAGTCTTTTTGTTCTTTCATCGACATCCTGGAATGATAGTATTTTTATTAGCAAACACCACACTTTAAGTGGGGAACTAGAGATCAATGATACTGCATAGGCTCACAGTGCCTTCCTCACATGGGTGCATACACTGGCATGCCCACTGTGCAGGGTACCACCACCCTGGTTGAATACACCTGCATGCCCACTGAAGTGTACCACTGTTTTGGTACTTGGTGAGCCTAACGCACATTTCCAGGCCATGTCTGCAGCATAGCACCTTTTCAGCTGGGTACCTGAGCAAGACACAGCTGTCTCCACCCACATCCCCCTTGATGACCATGTCCATCCTCCCCTGGAAGTGCCATCAAAACATAATTTCATGTAACCAAGGAAATAAATCAGGATTTGTATTGAACATTGGAAAACATTTAGAGGGTGTAATACATTATATACTTAGCTCTATTGAGTTAACATGTAAGAGAAGGATTGGTCCTGAGGGCCACCCTGTCCGGCTAAAAGATAATGAAAGGCTCCACTGCCAGGATAGCCTGTAGTCTGAAGTACTTCGAGCTGAAGTGACTGCCAAAGGAGCGTGTAGTTCTGAAAACCTTGTAGCCGAAGTAATTGACAAAAGAAAGACAGTCTTCCACGAAAAATATTTTATATCTGCAGTAGCTGCTGGTTCAAATGGAGGTAGGGTGAGTTTTTCCAGCACCAGATTGAGTTCCCATGCAGGATTCTGCCTTCTCCTGGAAGGCCTTACATCTTTGGCCCCTCTGAGGTACTGCTTTAGCAGGGGATGAGAAAAGAGCGGAGGGTCTGTTTTGTAATGATCCGAGATGGCAGAGGCATGGATTCTTATTGAAGAATAATATAGGCCCTTGTGAAACATCTCAGTTAAGTATTGCAAAATCTGAGGAATATTGTGCTTTGGTGAGTCTATTCCTTGTGCTTGGTTCCAAGCACCAAATATCTTCCATTTATCAGTTTAAGATTGCAACAACACTAGGCCTGCTGGACTCCAAAATGACGTCCATCACAGATTTAGTGAGACATGTGATTGGTGAAATTAGTTGATTAGCCATGCTGCAAAATTCAGACTTTGGAGCTGAGTGTGCATAGTTTGATAGTTCTGCTGAGACAGTAGGTGAGCTATAGCAAGTAGCACAGAGGATTGTGTGACACATTCCTTAGACATGGGTACCATTGTTGGCAAGGCGAGTCGAGCAATCAGAATCATTTTTGGTTTTTCCTGTCTGACTTATAGTAAGACCTTGGAGAGTAGAGGCAGAGGGATAAAGGCATACACTGTTTATTCCAGCTGAAGCACAGAGCATCCACTTTCCATGCTTTTTTGGGATGAGTTCTTGTGCAGAAGTTTTCCAAATGATAGTTTTGGGGACAGGAAAATAGATGCATGTCTGGGCTTCACCATTTTTGTGTTTACGTGATGAAGACTTTGGGTTCCAGTTTCCATATGTGCGTGTCCATAAGATTTCTGCTTTGGTCATCTGCCAGAGTTTTTGGCTTTCTTGGGAGGAATTGATCGTGAACATGAACTTGTTAAGTAAAGGTTGTGTTCCACAAGGCCATGGCTGGTCTGCAAAGGGGGCAGGAGTGGGTACCCCCTGCTTGCTTATGTACCACATAATGGTATTCTTTTCTGTCTTTATCAGTAGTTGTCCTGGATGAAGGAAGTCCTTAAAGGCTGTCAGAGCATTCTGTACAGCTAGCACTTAGGTTCATAGGTTCATACTAGGCTATCTGCCCTAGGGCATTTATAAGCCTAGCCAGAGTGTGTTTGGCTTTCGCCACCCATTTTAAATTAATTTTGCTGACTTTTTTTGAGGTTAGTATACTGTGCCTCTGTCTAACAGTGACACAGAAGTGATAGCCGGGGTAAACCTACGATCTCCCATCCACTCATCAAGATTCCTCTTGAAGAGAGTCAATGTGGGACTCTGCCTAACCTGGACTGGGATTTTATTCCAGAGTGAAGGGAGCCTCTGGGTTATGAATCTGTCCCTCCAGCATGTCCTATTTATTTCAGTGCTGAGGTTCAAGTCTCTCGAGCGCGTAGCTCGATGGGATTTGGATTTTCAGAGGTGCAGCATGTCCATTAATTCCGGGTTGGACATGGCTTTATACGTCAGGCACAGATCGCCTCTGAGCAGGCGGTATGCCACTGAGTAGAGCTGGAGTTTCTTTAACCGGGCAACATATGGCATCTGTTTGAGCCCTTTGATCTTCTTGGTGAGGTACTTTTGGGGTCTTTCCAGTTGCTGCAGGTGTCTGGTAAGGTACATCCTAAAAGGGGCATTGTACTCAATTATGGGCCTGATGAGGGATGAGTAAAGAGGTACGATGACCTCCCTGATCTAGATGTGAATCCCTTCATGATTAGGTGGGCTATATAAAATGTTTTTCTAACCACTTTGGCCACGTGGTTGTCAAATGAGAGATTGCTATCAACTTGGGTCCCCAGGTCCCTAATGACTTCTTCTGTACTTAATGGATTACCACCTATGTGGTAATTTGTGGGCACTGTTTTTGCCAAAGGGATGACTATACACTTTTGGCGTTTAGCTTGAGGCCATGGCTCTGGCACCAGTTGTCTGTTTCTATGAGGCCCTTTTGGAGGATGCTTGTGTCGGCTGGAGAGTTGATTATGGCGCCCAGTTTGCAGTCATCTGCGAACTTGGTCAGCCACAGTCCTTCCGTGTTGGCCTGTACCGAGAAATATATACCGAACAAGAGAGGTCCCAGGACTGAGCCTTGTGGAACGCCACTTGTAACTGGTTTGGAGTCTGACATGGCTCCAGCAATTCTAACCATGTGGGTTCTGTCCTTGAGCCAGTTTGCAACCCATCTAGTGACATAGGGGTTATATTTAAGCTGGTGAGCTTATCTATAATGCCCGAGTGGGGTATTGTATCGAAGGCTTTCGAGGTCCAGGTAGGCTGTGTGGACCACCTTCCCCTCGTCAATGGCCTTGGTGACAGTTTCAAAGAAATCGACCAGGTTTAAGAGGCAGGATCTGCCCTTAAAGCCAAACTGGGTAGGATCCAGTGTCTGTAGGTCCCCAATATCTTTATTTATGAGGTCCATGATGATCCTTTCCATAGCTTTGCAGACCAAGCTAGTCAGGCTTATGGGGCGATAGTTTCCAGGATCCGTTGAGGCACCACCTTTGTGGAGAGGGACCACTGTTGCTGTATGCCACTCTTTGGGTACATATCCTGTAGTAAGGCTAACACTGAACAGTAGTTTTATGTTTGGGTTTAGCTCTTCTTGGAGTTCATGTAGGACACAGCCCGGGACACCATCTGGTCCCATTGATGCTGTGTTTTTTGCTTTGGAGAGGGCGGCTCTTACCTGAGCATCTGAGATGTCAGGGGGGCAGCACTCTGTTGGGATAGATATTTGCCCTTTGGTGGGAGAGGGAGGCGTTTGCACTGAACCTGTCAGCTAGGATGTTGGCAATGTCTGTGGGCTCGGTGTATTTTTTGTCATTTTGGACTAATTCTGAGCATATCTGGGAATTCCCACCCAGGTTCCTAACATAACTAAAGAAAGCCTTGTGATTATCCTTAGTGTCCTGTGCAATTTTTCTCTCGAAGCTGGCCTTAGACGATTTTATGAGTGCCAGTAGTTTTTTGCTAATACTGATCAGAGATGCCTTCCCTTTTTGGGATTTTGCTCTATCATGTAGTAGCTTCCTCCTTCTATTGTATAGTTTGTTTATGGCTGGGGTCCACCAGACAGGACGTCTGCCTTTGGAGGATTGGGTCTTGGTTTTATTTGGGATTGCATGATCCATGCATTCCTGAAGGTGTTCATAGAATGCGTTTATAAAGGATTCTGCGGTCTGGGCCATATTTTCCACAGGCCCGGGAGCTTTGAAGGATTCCGCCTCGGTTTTGAGGCGTGTGAAATTTGCTTTAGAGAAGTTTTTCACTGTGGTTTTCTGGGTAGGGGGTGGGGTCGAGATGTGAATATCCAGTGAGATTAGTTTATGGTCTGATCTTACCAGTGAGGGATACACTTCTGGTTTGGAGCATAGAGTCCCCATGTTGGTGATGATCAGGTCCAGTATGTTTTCCCCTCTTGAGGGAGTGATAACAAGTTGTTCCATAGCATTTGAGTTTATAAATTCTAGGAACCTTTGGGCTAGGGTGTTGGAGCTAGAGTAATGCTCCCAGTCTAGGTTTGGGTAGTTGAAGTCACCCAATATAATGGTGTTTGGAGAGACCTTCATATTTTCCAGTATTCTCAGGAAGGCCAAGTGGGGTTCCTGTGTTTGGGAGGGTGGTCTGTAGCAGGCTATAAACTGGAAGGCAGTTTTACCCACAGTTAGTTGCACATGGATAGTCTCTGATGCTTCGTGCTGTGCCACCAACCTGGAGGTGTGGGTATCTGAATATTGATACTCCCCTCCTTTGTGGTTCGGTCCAAGTTTTGGGGCCGAAAAGCATGGTATGAGGTATAACCTGGTAGTGCTGGGGTGCTCTTGGGAGCCTTGAACCAGGTTTCTGTTACTGCACAGATATCGATGTTCTCCATGCTAAGGAGAGTTTAAAAGCGTGCATCTTGAGGTTTAGACTTCTGACGTTGAGTAGCATTACTCTTAGTTTCTTATCCCTTGTGATACCTATGGAGGTGGGTTTGTCTTTTGAGCCTTGCCTAAAAAAGGCACTATGGGGGTAGCAAGAGCCTTTGCCAATATCCGAAATCCCAGGGGTGACAGGTGCAAGCTGTCCTTAGCGAAGCATTGTGGCTTGTCGAGCATGTCATCCCAGGCTGACAGGCACTGGATCCCCTTTGAATTACACCAACACTTAAGCCAATTGTTGAAATTGATCATCTTGTCTTCATATTGTGGCATCATTCTTGGTGAGGGTAAGATGCTACTCAAGGTCAGGGTCATACCGGCCTGGGCTACATGCTCAGAGAGCTCCTCTATGTCTCTTTTCATGTAGTCCAGGGAGGTACGTCTCAGGTCACTTCTTTCTAGGTTGATATGTAGACGCAATTGGTTTGTGCTCCATTTGCCTAGAATGCATCTCCCAGCCAGATGGGCCCCCCAAGCATGGCGTGATGCGTGTTATGTTAAGGTTTGGGTGGCATGGGGTAGAATGAAGGACAGTCCCTTGTTTTGGTGACATGTGTCTGCCCACCAAAGGAACTCTTGTTGCAAGCAGGGAATGAGAGGAATCATTGTTTCCAGGCTGTGATAATGTTGACTCCATAAGGTTTTTATGTACCACTGAAGTTTCCTCATATGCACTCTCGCATATGGAATTAGTACAATGCAGGTTGCCATGAACCCCAAAGCCTGCAGACTTTCTCTTGCAGATAGCTGGGTTTTTGGTCCAACTTGTTTGAAGTATGTTGTCAACTGAATTACTTTGTCTGGCATGAGTTAAGCCATCTGAACAGTTGTATTCAAGCTTGCACCGAGGAATTTATAGGACTAAGGCGGCAAAACCTACCGGTAACAGAACCAAATTGTTGTGGCTCAAGTAAATTGATTATCATAGTCTAGATTTATGATGTCAGAAATGAGTCATTCCATGGCTTTATAAGAAAGGCTGCTTAGACTGATGGGTCTGTAATATCTGTGGTTCGTGTTTGGAACCCCCCCTTATGTATGGGCATCATGCTGGCTGATCTCCAGCCCTCAGGGATATAGCCTGTTTCAAAATTCATGTGAAATAGCTGTAATGGAGGTTGCAATAGTCTGTACTTTTTGCTGATTTTTACATTGTACGGTATATTATGAGGCGGAGGAGGAAGGATGACGATAGGCCTTGAGTTTGTGGTGTCAGTATTATTTCCACCTTTGCTTAGGGTGATGTTGAAGTCAAAATGCCCCATGGAAAAGACATATAATTCCTGCATGGAACTCTTTATAAGTACAGATATGGGGAAGGTGATGCTGTCTGCAGATACAATGAGAAAGGTAGGAGGTGGCTTGCCAGGTGTATTGCGGCAGGGTTTGAGTTATAGGTGGAGTCACAGTCTGCAGACACAGCCATCTTTTGGACTTGCTGTGAAATACTATTCAAAAAACATTTATCAGCTTAGAAAGTGTTTACTACACAGTACCATTTATCCCTAAGCTGCATATCAATCATTCTCCTGAGGTGTTACCTCTCCTTCAACCCCTGCTGTTACTGGGATTTACCTTTTCTCGTGCATATTATTTAAATAATTTTAAATGCCATTCAGTCTCAAGCTTCAGTGATGGACACCTGCTAGGCCACTGTCTGCAGACACATAGGCATCCGCTTGACTTTGCTGTAATTTCCTGCTGTGAAGGACTTTTCAAAACCCATTAAGCAGCTTATCAAGCATTTTCTACATATTACAATTTAACTGAGCTGCAAATGCAAGACTTTCCCGAGGTGTTAGCTCTCCTTTAACCCCTACTGTGTTGAGTGGTTTGAAGTGAACAATAGCAAAATGTTCCTCCTTTATTTACAGTTTTCTGTCTGCAGTCGAGTATTTCCACATGAAAGACTTCTCTCACCCTCCTAACTGACATCCTGGTATTCAACCCTTCGTGAGGCAGCTTGGCTTCCAAATTGTCTGTCTCTGCTATTCATTCCTATTTTGAGTAATCTTGGCTCTTTTGTTGTCTGTCTAAAGGTGAGTATTTAGACATGATAGGCCTCTCTCACCTTCGTAAATGGCTTTGTGGTACCCGATCCTTTATGATTCATGTGGTGTTGATAGTTGTGTGCCTTGCCTTTAAAAAGGGTTGAATGTGTCCAAAAATTTAAGGACAGGTTTAAACTTCAATGCATCTCAATGTTTTTTAATTCTATCAGAGCACCGCCACCCACATTTAGTCAGAGAGAGACAGCTACACATATTTACATATATGGTACTTGTAACACAATGACCATATGTAATATGTTATAAGATATGCCTGTCAAGAAATATGTATGATATTTTTTTTCTACCTGCCTCTGTTTGGGTATGCTAATGTGCATTTATGTACGTATACCATACTTGTGTGTATATCAGTATTTATGCATTTTCAAAGTGCTTACTGTAATTAATGTGTATGTATGCGTGTGTATATCAGTGTGTGTATGTATGTACAATGTTTGTGGAAAGGCCTATATAGCGCAATAGTATTAGTGAAGAATAAGTGAGGTGAAAAAGAAGCAAGATGTATACGGTTGATAGGTTCATAGGTTCAAGGGTGTGTGGTCAAATCAGACCAGGCAAGAGTTGACTATTCCTGTACAGCAAGGGTCGCCCCTGTTGATAATGACCCGGCGACAATGTTGTTACCTGTAGGGGGGGTAGCAAAGAAGTTTTCCAGGACATTCGAATGTAGGAATTCACTCGCTCAACATTTACGGGTATTGGTAGATGAGGGGAAGTTGCCGCTCCCGAGTGTGACGGTGTTTGGTTGCACCTTACCATCATCTACTCTGTTCAGAAAAAGCATGGTTTCCAAACCTACACCCATTCACTGTATCTGCCAGTCCATCACAGACTCCATGAAGTTACGTTTTTGGCAAACGTAATAAACTGATTATAGCAGCAGTACAAGGATATGACTGTGTCATCATCAGCTTATGAGTGGTAATTGTGCTTCATCTTCTGAGTGGTAATTGTGTTTCAAAGTTAAAGTGATCATGTAACTATTTGTGTATTGTGCTGTGCAGTCAGTACATGTATTGGAAAAATTCAGAATTCACAGTGTAGATGAAGTAGTCTACTTGTCTATGGCAAAACTTGCAGAGTACGGGAAAGTGTAGTCGCACATTACATCAGCTTACACATGTCATGTATCCCTGTTCATGCTTAAAATGTGCTATGCTTCCGCAGTGATTGAAATTGGGAAATGCCATGCATCTCTGCTCTGCTACTGGATTGATGTCATGTTTCAATGGACAATGTGTTGCTTTGTGCACTTCACAGAATTATTTGGCGTGATGTTCGGGATGAATATGCACAGTCCAGTTCCTTTCAGTTTTGAACCCGAATATACACCGGGAGAAAGAAGACCAAAACGATGCCGAGATAGCAATGGAAGCAGTGATGTAGAAGAACATGAAGAGAACACAGAGAGCATGACTTGGTGCACGTGTGAAAATTGTGTTTTAATGAATACTGCTGTGTATCATCCCATCGCGCACGTGCTAAAATTGCTCAGCTTGAACTCGCTGTTCAGCCAGTGTGCATCACTGATCACACAGACTTTGAAATGGCGTGCCTAACGCCACTTGTACTGGAATTGATTCTGTGGTCAATGCACTACGTTACAAGGCGATCACGCAACATACAGTGGACCAATAGGTAAGGGAGAAGTGTCTGATTGGAAAGATGGTTGCTGTTACAGCACAAATACTCACAGGTGCTATTTACGTGGTGCTATTTCTTACCTTGCACTGTATGAACATTACTTTTTAGAACAACACCAATTATGTCAGGTTAACTTTCATAGCCAGAGAAAAGCATGGTGACTTCCTTTCCACCTATTATAGGTACATGAGTAGTTTGTGATAAAACATTGGTAACTTAGTGTAGAAAGGTGTAAAACTGATTTTGCAGTCGAACGTTTACATATGAGGGTCAGGTAGGAAAATATTATCCATTATCTAGATTCTGGTGATAAGTGAAGAGTTGTATGTTGGCCAATGTTTGTTGCAGGTAGCACACACAAACATGTCATTGTCCTAACCAGAAATGTGAACAGAGCAGAAGGGTTTTTTGTTGGCTGTGATGAATTCATAATGAGGTGTAATATGCTATAATAGATGTTGTGATTTGACAGGCTGTACCGCATTGGTGGCATACCGGGCTTATGTGCTATGGATTTTTGAAAATCGAAGACTTGGACGTGGGAACAGAGTTGTAATTCCGGCATGTGTAGTGTCACGTATATGACAAAAATTTCCAGAAAACGACAACGAATATGTCGGCTTCCTGCCTTTCGAAGGGTTTTGGGTATACCAGGAATAACGGACATACACTGGTGTCATGGAAGTTGAATGACTATTCAGTGTCTATAATGGACACCAGAACATTAGGTTTTCTGCTCTAAGGATGTCTAAAAGTGTAAAATGTCCTATGCTTGTCTAAGGCAATAAAAGTTAGAATTATTTGTAAATTGTTTTGACTTATGATTATTTGAAGCAGACTGTGTGAATAACTGATGTACTTGAATGGTAAAGCTGGATTAGTCATATTTAATTGCAAATACTGACTTTGGGTGTATTGAATGCAAGTTGTGCATTGTAGGTAATGTGTGGTCTGCTTGATGGCAGTGTATGCAATAGAGCCAATTATGGTCCTGCCATACATCATGTCACCAACCTAGATATGGGTAATACTGCCTTATCAGACCATGGCTCTGGCTCATGACGATACTGGTAATAGTTGAGACTGTGGACATGTATAGCTGATGCCTGCCTAAGTACACTGCTGTGTTGAGTCAATGAAGTTCATTACTGATGGGGAAATGTGTCCGTGTCCATAATGTCACATTGGACATGACACATTCACTATAGACCTAATCCATACCCACTTTACGGTGGAGTGTGCTGTGATGTACATCTGTAAAGTAAATTGAACATTTGCGATATATTTCTGAAGTCAGGCACAAGTCATGACAAGTGTAATAATATTGTTACATGTGTACTGGCATTGTATGATGCCTTGATTCTGCACTGCTGAGCATTTATCGCCGATGGACAAAAGGGGTTAGGGGGAGGTCGTGAAGTGTGATCGTCATCGCCTACTGTGATTTTGTCCTTGCTGTAATATGTGAAGGCACATACAAGCCAATCATGGGTGACAGATCACTGATGTGAAATATTGTAGACACAATGTGTAGTACAACATATTAACAATTCAAGGTGTGTGAGTGTGTTGTAATGGTCATTCAGGCTGCTAGAAATGATGGTACTTTATATACAGGCCAGTAAAAAATTGCCAAGGCATTGAGTTACTCTGCGATTATGACCAAATCACTGAGATAGGCTTAGTCCAGCTGTATTACTTAGGCCGGATTACTGAAGGTAGTTAACTGAAAACTATGGCTTCAAAGGGCTACTGTTCAAGAGCGAGTGATAAGAAGTGGTCAGGTACAAACACACCCAGACTGACTTCCACAAAAGCAGTTGTAGTTTGCAACATTTTAAGTAGACCTTGAGGCGAGTACATGGCTGGGTGTATTCCACCAAACTGTTATGTATTCATAGTACATCTTACGTTTCTGTTATGGTGTAGTCAGGGCCATTAAACTTTTTTTGTATAAATGGGCTCATCTAACAATCAGTTTGTATTTCTATGTACAGATAGCCATATATTGCATTGCAGCACTGAAATATATTTTGTTTAAAGTTATTTGATGCAGCCAATATGTAGTGTATTACAGTATATTGGTGTGTAACTTTGCATTCAATAACTGCATGGATTTATAAATAATTTTTATTTTTTTATTAGGTTAATCGGTATTCTCCAGAAGGATTTGACAGAACGCCGCAGTGTTTGGCCTATGGCTGCCAGACCAGAAGAGGGCGCATGCCCAAAGGGATGTCATTCCACCGTTTTCCACGGAATGCACAACTGTGCACAATGTGGGTGCGTCGATGTGGAACAGATGTTGGTGACATTCAAGAATTTGTTAAGGCAGAGATAGTGAGCAACCCCCCCAAAGCATTACCTGTGCTCTCGTCACTTTGAGGAAGACACGTTTGAATTAGACTACCGCTATGAACTGATGCCAGATTCCATGAAACCACGTTGACCTCGTCGTATATTGAAGGCCAATGCACTACCAACACTGTTTGACTTTGCCCAAAAGCACATACGGAATACTTCGGTGCAACGTATTGATCGGATTATGCGAAGAAAGGTATGTCTGCTTTTACAGTAACAACTACTATTAAAAGATGTCAGGACACTACTGTCCAACGACCAGTATTGAGCATGCAAGTTTAAAGACCATTAAGCAATACCAGGCTTGCATATAGTCACTCCAAGGATGATGTCACTTTTTAGTTCCTTATTGAAGTTCATGTGAAATATCACAGCATTATCTGTAGTCTAAAGTCAGGTGGAGATACAGAGAAGGTTCTTAACTATTTGATTGTATTTGTTGTACATCAGTGGTGTGCACAAATATTACTGTTGTACTTGTATTTGCGACCTAAAAGGTGTGCAGAAGTATTACTGTTGTAGATGCACTTGCAAGTGCATCAAGATCACTGGATCAATTAAAGGTTACAATGTAGTATATCAAGTTGTTCTCCTGTATTTTGCAGCTTGTGGAGGACCTGCTGTCAGAACCACAGCCCATACAAGAGCACTCGGAGGAGACAGCCAGAAGCAGTAATATGCAGGTAAATCAAATCAGTTACATCTTGCAAAAGTACACTTGAAATTAGGCTATGCACTCCATTTTTAAATTTTGGCAGAAAGGTTTATAAGTAAGGCGTGATGTACAATGCATTATTACATTTGTACTGCAATGATAGCGAGAAATTTCATTAGTAGATAATTGGGAAAATAGATATGTGACTGACTAGGGTACAGTTGACTAACAGTTGTACATCTGTGTGAGTATCAGTTAGACTCTACACGGGCTTGGAAGTATGAGTAGTTAAATCAAAATAAAATGTGCATTTACAGGATGGATGTTCTGATGAACCAAAAGTAAAGGTGATAAGAGTCTTGTCATTTACACTTTCCTGTAATGGAATTTTGCATGTAGAGATGACTGAAAGAGGAGGGTGTGTAGGACTCTTTAGGTGTGAAGAGCTCATGCTGAAGTAATGTCTGTTAGAAAGGGGAAGTTGTACAATCCTGGTTACCAATTCACACTACTTTGGTAAAAATGTTGAGTATGGCCCACTTTGGTAGAAGAGGGTACATAAACACATGGCATTGACACATTCTACAAAACTAAAGGGTGTCTATACATAAAATGATAGCCATGCATACATCAATGTCTCACTCTTAATTGTTGTCCATTTGGCTTAGCAGCAGCCTGCATCAGTATTGGAGCATGATGATCACTGTGAGGGGAATGCAGATGGACGTCACTGAGCAGAACCGCAGTGTATACATGGAGCCAGGCATACATCCTACTTATGTAAGTGACATGTACCAATTAGTACATTTGAGAAATAGCACATATCAGTGTGCAGTGATTCCTTTCGGTTGTGAGGCAGTAAATCACCCTATTCTCTTTGTGGTTTTGGAGTGGACTTTTGGATTACATCCCTTGGCACCTGGGCCCGTCATTGTAGCACTGTGTCCATGGTCAGCTTGTCCCACAAAAAAGAGCAGACAGCATTCAAAAATTATGAAGGGATATGTCACGGACGAGTGTAGCATAGCTGCATGTGTCCAATATATTTACAGTAGCAATTTAACAGGTGCGTTTCTCTAGAAATTGTTGGGCTGGTATGTCACAATGTCAGTCTGTGGACATTGCAGACAACTATATGGAAGCTTAAGTTGTTGCTGTTGTGTATTTCGGCTTAGAAATTGTAAATCAGGTGTGATATGCAACCAGAAGTGCAGGTGTTTGAATGACCACGTTAGAAAGACTGTGACTCCGGACATCTATTATAAGGCTTAGTGTTTGTGATGTAATTGTAAATGGCCACCACAGCACAAGCATTACAAGCATGAATGCCCCTCAAGTTATAGTCACAGCACATCAGTTCTTAACATGATTGTCATGATTCATTACGACATACCTACACTGACCTGTGGCAGTGAAAAGGTTCTTTTTTAGTCATGAAAATGCTGCAAGGCTTTTTATGTACTCGGCCTTATTGTGTATGCTAATTGTAATGTATGACAATCAGTTTTGAGATATACTGCTAAGGGTGACTATACTATGTATTATAAACAGGTGGAGATGGAACTTGGACCAGTCTGCACAGAGGTCATTGTGGACAACAGTGAGGTAATGATTAGTAGATTGAGAAAAACAGGTAAGTTGAAGAATAAGTCCTGTCAGACCCAAAATATGCTGACTGCAGTAAGTGTAGGAATACAGGCCAATATACCACACAGTAGTAGTAACACATCTGAAGTAAAGTTGATCCAAAGCCATAATGTTGCTATTCAATTTCCGGAAATAGTCGTGCAAACATTTGTAGATCACAATTACAGTAAGGTGTCAAAAATGCATACAGAAGAGAAATGCTTTGAAGCCAAGCACAGAAGAGGACGTATGTCATACTAATGTAGAGTGTGTCAGTAACCATCATTCAGTGGTACAGTCTTGCACTGAAGCAGTGCAGGTACAAGAAGAAAATGAGGGCAGCATGTGTAGTGACAACAGTAGTGAGGACTGTATGTCTGAAGTAAGTACAGCAAATATGGGTAATGAGAATCTGGAAGACCCAGACTGGGGAGAATCCTCTATAAGCATGTCTCAGTCTGAGGCAGATGATTCATTCCAGGAATTGTCAGTGGAGGAAGACATTGTTGGACAAAGCAAATTCATTGTTTTCGAGGCATGCCTCGATAACTTGTTGATGAAACTTATATGTCCAGTGTGCAGGACAGCAGCTTGTGAAATTGAGAAGACTATACTTGGAACTTTTATTTGTGTTAAAGTGTCCTGCTTTAATGGACATGAGATTCTAAGCTGGGAAAGCAAACCACTGCTTGGTCGAATGCCAGCAGGCAACCTAATGAGTGCCGCGGTAGTACTTACGCACACATATCAAGGTTTTGTGCCTACCTAGGTGTAGAATTCATAGGAAAGACGACATATTACGACATACAGAGCCAATATCTTTTCCCAGTTGTGCAATTCCATTGGCACAAGCAGCAGAAGGAGCTGTTGAAGGACGCTGAAGGGAGATTGATAAGGTTAGGTGGTGATGGACGCTGTGACAGTCCAGGATTTTTCGCTAAGTACTGTACCTACAGTATGATGGATTTAGACACAGGATACATACTGGATTTTGCTGTGGAGCAGGTCTGTGAAGGGGTGGCATCAGTGTGACTTAAGAAGATAGGTTTTGAGAGGTGCATGAGAAATTTAATTAGTAAGGGTGTGAGTATCGGAGTAGTAGCAACAGATAGGCATCGGGGTATTTTTGTGAATGCTTTTGCACATGTGCCAAATGTCAAATTTAGTGACACAGATCATCAATTTGACATTTGGCACATGTGCAAAAGCATTCACAAAAAAATTATGCTGGCTGCCAAACAAAGGACAAGAAGATTTACTGCCATGGTGCCGCAGTATTTGTAATCACTTGTGGTGGTGTACAGCAACATGTGAGGGTGATCCAGTATTACTTAGGGAAAAGTGGTTGTCCCTGTCATACCATGTGATTGACCAACACAGCTGGGAGGGTGCAACCAAATATGTGAAATGTCCACATGAAGTACCAGTCCCTCGTGGGACTGATAAGAAATTGTTAGAGGAAGGAGGGGAGTGCCACAGTGCACTGCATAAGATAGTAAGTAACACACCGTTTATAAAAGATCTGCAGCAGATGACAACGTTTTGTCATACTGGCAATCTGGAGGTATTCCATGCATTGCTGTGTTGTTACTGTCCAAAGTTAGAGCACTTTAGCTATGGAGGCATGAAAGCAAGAACAATGTTAGCGGTCCTGGACCACAATGCAAATCAAAATAGGGAGCAGTTAGTTATTAGATGTCCCTCTAGTCACTCCGGGCCAGTTGCTGAAAAGAGATACAGAATAGTGTATCCCAAGGCCAAGCAGGAGTGGATAGCAAAGCCTATATTTGATGGTAGGAAGTATGACTACATATATGACCTCATGATGAACGTAGTGTCTGCCAAGACAGGTAGTATGAGTGTGGATCCAATGCAAGTACCAGAGCTGCCCAGAAACATAGCTAGATGTGAGCGGCCAGAGAAAAATACTGTAATTGCACGGTTACAGTCCCGCTTCCACAGTAAGTCATAAGGTGCACGTAAAAAAATGTACAGTTATGACTATTTGATAACTGAGTCCAGGGTACATAAAGATAAGCTGCTTGTCATGTGCTTATGTGAAAAGAGCAACATTTGTAAGCAGTGACATTGGTACATATTAAATACAAAACAGTTTCAGATAGTCTGCGAGACTTTGACAGCAGCGGCCTATCTGACTACTGTCACTTAGTAGAGAAAAAAATCCTGGTAGAAGCATCACTATTGAAAATATGAGAAATGGTAGAGTGCGTCAAGCTTCATATTACTTTATTAAATGAGACAGTCATGGTGAGGCAGTTACAGAAGTAGATGTGAACTCGTTTATGATGGTTAAATGTACCTGTCGGATGAGATGGAACATTCAATTTCTGTCACTTGGACTGTATCAGCTGAAGTTAGTCTTGGTTTTCTTCCACTTTTACCCATTTTTACAGGTGAATGCTTGTATCGCTTTGAACATGTGTGGTATGTTTGAGAAAAATAGGGAATGGCCTTAGATAATGATATGGAAAGTACAGTTTTGTACCTACCATAAATGTAGATGTTCGAAGATCCACATTGCTGCAGTCATAACACTTATGGGTAGTCCGCTGTCCTCGGTCGGCCCGAATACCAAAGTATTAGGCTGACGTCGGTCATGGGCGCTCAGATCTGACATCAGAACGTCAAGGTATTAAAGCGCATGACCGACGTCATTTCCTCAGTCTTTTCTTGCCTCAGATGTCAGAAGGCCCTAAAAATAAAGGCCACAGCCAAAAATAGAATAACTCCCTAAAACCATGCACAAAAAACAGCTACAACCCAAATCATGCCACCACTCCAAACTACAGAGGGGAAGGAGGGAGGGAAAATTGGACTGCAGCAATGTGGATCTTCGAACATCTACATTTATGGTAGGTACAAAACTGTACTATGTTCTTCATCTCACATTGCTGCAGTCATAACTTATGGGTAGAATCCCAAAGCAGAGGTAAAGGGAGGCTGGCAAAATCATAAAGCATTGGGGCTGCCAAAATGCCCTGTAAGATTGCAGTGGCAAATCCAGCCCTAGATTTGGAATAAAGAGGAAGATGGTAATGTTTAGAAAAAGTGTGCACTGAACTCCAAGTAGCTGCTTCCAAAATATCTTTAGTAGCTACCCCCCTTAAAAAAGCAGTAGAAGTGGCAGTAGCCCTAGTGGAGTGAGGCCTGATTCCAGCTGGAATCTCCTTACCATGATGAGAATAACAAAAAGCAATACAAAAGCCAATCCACTTAGAAATAGTTTGTTTTGAAACAGGTTTCCCCTGAGAACCCAAAGCAAAAGAAACAAACAACTGCTGAGACTGTCTGAACCCTTTAGTCTTGCTCAAATAATAACGCAACTGCCTGTGAATATCCAAAGTGTGCAAGATTTTCTCCCTTTATTTTGGGGATCTGCATAAAAAGTAGGCAAATGAATAGATTGGTTCAAGGCCACATTTGAAACCACTTTAGGCATAAAAGTAGGGTTAGTACGCAGAGATACCCTGTCCTTATGAAAAATTAGGAAGGGTTCAACTGCCATTAGAGCCTGTAATTCAGAAACCCTTCTAGCAGACGTAATGGCCAACAAAAAAGCAGTCTTCCAAGACAAAAACTTTAGCTCAGCTGTAGCTGCAGGTTCAAAAGGAGGTAAAGTAAGTTTTTCCAACACAAAATTGAGATCCCAAGCAGGAGTAGGAGCTCTACGCGGGGGTCTTATGTTCTTTGCCCCTCTAAGGAATTGCTTAAACAAAGGATGAGAGAATAATGGTGGGTCACAGTCATAGTGAGCAGAAATGGCTGCAGCATGAACTTTTATAGAGGAGAAAGACAAACCCTTGTCCAATAATTCTGTAAGATATTGAAGAGAAACACTCAAATCAGGCCTGGAAACATCAAAGCTCTTTGCTTTGCTCCAAATAAAAAATCTCCTCCATTTATCAGCAAAAACTTTCCTTGTACTAGGCCTCCTGGCCTCCAAAATAACATTCAAAACTTGTTGAGGAAGCTGCGACCCTCCAGGGTCTAGAACAGAATATGCCAGGCTGTTAGATGCAGGGACTGAATCCTGACATTGAAGAAATGATTGCCCTCCTGAGTCAAAAGGTGTGGAATCAAAGGCAAAGGGTAAGGAGGATCCCGTACTAAACTCCTTAGCAGAGGGTACCAGTGCTGTCGAGGCCAATCTGGAGCTATTAGAATCATGGAGGGCTTGTCCTGTTTGACCTTTAAGAGAACCTTTGGAAGAAGAGGCAGAGGCGGAAAGGCATATACGTGAAGATTGCTCCAACTGAATGATAGAGCATCCACTTTCCAAGCTGTGGGATGAAACATCTTTGTGCAAAACTTTGGCACCTGGAAATTTAGTGGAGAAGCGAACAGATCTATGTCTGGAGTCCCCCATATCATTGTCAACTGTCGAAATACATGAGGATCCAATTTCCACTCGTGGGGATCCACTATCCGTCTGCTCAAAACATCTGCTAAGGAGTTCTGTGCTCCTGGCAGAAACCTTGCTTGAAGAGTGAGTTGCAAACTGAGAGCAGTCTCCCACAAAATCATAGCTTGCCTGCAAAGAGGGTACGAATGGGTTCCCCTTGCTTGTTGATGTACCACATGACAGTTGTGTTGTCTGTTTGAATCAACACCTGCCCTGGGAGAAGTAAATCCTTGAAAGCCATCAATGCAAACTGGACTGCTAACATTTCCTTCAAGTTGATACGTAAATGTTGAAGTCTGACAGGCCACGTGTCTTGAACCCATTTTCCATTGAGGTGTGCTCCCCAGGCCTTGTCCGAGGCATCCGTCGTTAAAATCTGACTTGCCTCTGGTCGGGTCACAGAGAGTCCCTTGTTTAGGTGACATTCCTGAGCCCACCACAAAAATTCCTTTTGAATGCAAGGTATTATCTGAATGACAGTGTCCAGATCTTGGCAGTGTTGTTTCCATACATTTTTGAGATACCATTGTAGCTTCCTCATATGCAGTTTGGCATTGGGAAGCACCAGAATACAAGATGCCATGAACCCCAAGGCTTGAAGGACTGTCCTTGCAGTCAGCCTGGACAGTAGAGACAATTGATGGAAGTAAAGTGTAAGATTCTTTTGCTTGTCCGGGGTCAAAAAGGCCATCTGGGAAGCTGTATTCAGTCTCACACCCAGAAAGCACATTTCCTGAGAGGGTACTAGACTGGACTTTGTTTCGTTCACAGAATACCCTAGGCACCTTAACACTGTCATAACATACTGTAGATGGTGAAGAAGCTCGTGCTTGTCTTGAGCAAGAATCAGGCAGTCGTCCAAATAAGGATAAATTTGTATTCCTCTTAACCTGAAGAAGGCTATTACTGGAGCCAGAACTTTTGTGAATACTCTGGGCGCAGTAGATAAGCCAAAGGGCAATGCAGAGAACTGATAATGTAAAGTCCCAGCCTGAAAACGCAGGAATCTCCTGCAACTGAGTCTGATAGGAACATGAAGATAAGCCTCTTTGAGATCCAGAGTTACCATCCAGTGATCTTTGCCCAACAGAGGCAGAAGTTGTTGCAACGTCAACATTTTGAATTTTGGAATGTCCAGATATGTGTTGAGGACAGATAGATCCAAGATTGGCCTCCAAGTGTTTCCTTTCTTTGGTACAAGAAAAAGGAGAGAGTAAAATCCGAGGCCCACTTCTGACAGAGGGACCTGCTGTATAGCCCCCATTTGAAGAAGTAAAGAAATCTGTTTGTGAGCCTCTGCCCTTTGCTGAGGAGGAACGTCTGGCATGCCTTTGAAAGGAGGCAATGTGTGGAAATAAAACTTGTAGCCTCGGTCTATAATGTCCAACACCCATTTGTCCTGGGTGACTAGAAACCAATTTTGCTTGAAGAGTGCCAACTTTCCTCCCAAAGGAGCTGCCAGGCAGGAAGGATCTGGCAGCTGGAAATGCAGGTCATTGGGCCTGTTTACGAAAGGACTGGCCCCTGCCCTCACCGGTAGATTGTGCTGGTGAACTCCACGGTCTGGGCCTGAAAGAACTCTGAGCTCTGCCCCTACCACGTCTAGATCTACCCCTAGACTGCGAATCAAAAGAAGGGTAAGTCCAACCCTTAGCAGGCCAGTTCCTGCTAAACTTAGGGGGCTGCACCTGCAAAAAATCTTTAACAGTCTGCATAGACTTAGCCTTGTCCTCCATTTTTTTCAAGACAGACTCCACAGGAGAACCAAACAAAACTTCAGACTGCAAAGGAGCATCCAAAATCCTAGCTTTAACATGCTCTGACAAATTCTGATCCTTAAGCCAGGCGTGCCTGCGAAGAACTGAACCAGTGGCAGCCACCCTGGAAGAAGCCTGAAAAGCATCAAAACCACACTGCAAAGCATGCTTACCCACCTGATCAGAGGCATGTACCAAATCCTGTAATTCCTTACACTCTATGCCCTCTGCCAAAGCATCCATTTTAGATTTTAACTGAGCAAGAAGAAAATTCTGGTATTTCAACATATGAAACTGGCAATTCAAAGCCCTCATTGCTAAAATGGAAGAGGTATATACTTTCTTACCCCACCTTTCCAAAGCTCTAGCATCCTTATCCAAAGGAACTGGATTCTTTACAACAGAAGCCCTGACACCCTTAGGTCCCTGGCTAATAGTTTCTGGGTCGGCCCTAGGGCTCTTATACAGATATTTATGAGCCTCAGGCACTCTGTAATACCTATCTGGCTTCACTGGCGCAGGAGGCAAAGAATCTGGATTAAGGGAAGCCTCAGAGAAAACGTCTTGAACAACATCCAAAACAGGAGGTATAGCCAAGGGCCTATGCTGTGGTAAAAACAAAAATTCCCTAAGCCTCTTCCTGGAATCTGAGAAATCCTGACCATCCCATTTAAAATGCTCCCTCATGGAATGCAGGGTTTCTGAAAAAGAAAAATCCTCTGGAGGAGACGCAGAAGGAGTGGAATCCTCTGCGTCTGAATCAGAATAAGGAGGAAAATCCTGAATGTCTTCAGCCGAAGACTCTGAGTAATCTGAAGCCTGCTCCAAACTTTCCATTTCTGGCTCCACCCTAGGCCTCTTATCAGGAGGGGGCATAGAACCCCTGATTAAAGTAATTAAATCTTCTGCCATTTTAAGCATGTGTTTTTTAGGCACAGAACCTGCAGAACTAGGACTGACACCTGTGGAAGGCAAACCAGGCCTGCCTTTGGAAGGCACCTTAGAGACAGAAGGAGAAGGCCTAACCACCTTAGGCAAAGAAGGGAGAACAGTAACCTTAGAGGCCCCCTCCGCCTGACCTGACTCCTGGGAAACCACATCTTGCAAAACCAACATCTCCCCCTGAGACTCAGTTGAAACTGCGGCCGGATCAACCGAATCCACAGTGGTGTCTAAAGAACCGGCGTCCGGAACGGACGAGTCATCCTGTTTGGACTTTAAAGATTTACCTTTGCGCTTCTTCGCGGTAGCGGGCGTCGGAGGATCTGACGGCATATTGTAATTACACCGCTTACCGAAGACAAGCCTAGCACAATCTAACCTACGTTTAATGGTGCGCTTATTAAATCTAGCACAAAAGCGACACCCTACTACATCGTGCTCAGGTCCCAAACAAGGAATACAAAGAGAGTGGTAATCCCTATGCGGTATCTGTTTCCCACAAGAAATACAATTATTCACTTTTTCTGACATCCGGAAGTAACTGGCAAGAAAAAACAAAAATAATCCCCAACGGGGTACTTAGCCCAACTTGGTATCGGTCTGAAACTCAGAATACGAAAATTTCAGAACGCCGAACGGCACTTGCAAACGCTGCTTCTGCTTCGGACCATGCGGCAAAAAAGACTGAGGAAATGACGTCGGTCATGCGCTTTAATACCTTGACGTTCTGACGTCAGATCTGAGCGCCCATGACCGACGTCAGCCTAATACTTTGGTATTCGGGCCGACCGAGGACAGCGGACCCATAAGTTATGACTGCAGCAATGTGAGATGAAGAACATCCTGTTATATTTCAGGTGACATGTCAGTGTATAGTAGCTGAAAATTAGTTGTCTGAGTGGGTATTAATGTATACAGAGCAACAGCTGATCCATGTAAAGTGTGTATGCATATAAAGGTGTAATTGTTTCCAATGGTTCTCTCTCATCTATGAGTCCTGGTGATTGAGAAAATGTGATCTGAAAGCTGGGTGATCCACTTTGCGGTAATGAAAACTTTGCTGTCGTGAACATTGCTGGAGAGAACCGTCCAAGTGACAATGGAAGTGGTATTTGACATGGGTGCCAGAATTACCGAGCTGACAGTAAAGGTGGGTATCACCAGTGATTTTACAGCATGCAAGAAGTAAGGATTAAGTCATACATAACTGTTTTTATCTGTAACCTAACAGTATGCGTTATAGATGGGCATTTACAGGTGATGTGAATGTGGAGAGCTCAACTGAAGAAATATAACCTGAACAAAGTGAAAGGATCGGCAGAGTCCTCATGGTAAATATTGCACAAACGAAATATTATAGCCAAGGTAAGTGTGATTTAGTTATTAACGATAGCCCTTGAAGCAACGATGACAGCTCATAAGCGAGTTTGAAAGATAGACAATACTCATACTTGTTAGTGAAAGGAACTGTCATGATAGTGTGTTATACATGAGTGTTTTCTTTATAGTGAAGGAATTATGTTTGAGCAAGAGTGCCATTGGTTCTAGGTTGCCATATGCAAAGTGTTTATAGTGCACAGATAAAATGTATAGTGATAACAGCATTCAGGAATACCAGCTGGAACAAGTTTCAGCTCACTGCACATTGCTGGACATGAACACTGCAGAGGCATGCTGTATCAAGGATGATGGACAGTGAGACTGAACCATGACAGGGATGGTTGTTGACACTGTCTGTTGCATGATGCACTTGCAAAGGATAGGGAATGGGAGGGTTCAATGGCAGTCAGTTGATTACATTCTGTGGTGGTATAATAGATACACTTAACAGTTGCAATGGTCATTGTCTGGTGACTTGACGTGCTTGACACACACCTATGTTAGATGTTGTAAGGGAAGGGAAACTGAAAGGTTATGGTCTGCTGACTTGAAAGCATGGGGGTGAGACACTATTATGAATATTTGACGTGCAATTGGAAGGGAAGCGCAATGAACAGTGGATGGACTGCTTGTAACATAACAATGAGAGGCAGTGGTAGATCAATGCTACTAATTAGTGGACGTGCAGTTGATGAATTGCTGTGTGTTATAGCAAACATTCATGCACATAGTTAATTTAATTGGAAATTTTGAATCCTTATTTGGGCACACTGAATGCAGGCACACCCGTAGGATAAGTATATTGCAGGTCGTGCATGGTTTTTTGTGTTCTGGACTATTTCATTTATGTAATTGCATCATTATTTTTGTTTGATACACTTTGGTATTACAGAGAGTCTGCTAGTTGCAGTAGTGCACTGAATTTGATCAGACCATGCACAGGGATAAAGGCAAAAATCATACTAAGCAAAGCCGTTATATGTATGAAGTATGTACTGTAAACCAAAAATACATTGAGCCTATATAATTAGCAGTAACCAGTTTCTGTAGACACTCTTGCACAGTCACTGAGAAGCCATTCATTGTTAGACATGAGCCTGATAAGCAAGTGGGTGGTGACATGGCACAGGAATCACAATGCTCAAAATCCTGTGTTGCAGTTATGCCCTGTAACAGTGTTTCTAGTCCAAGCCTTTGAGTAGTGTGCTCCCTGTCACCTGTGCAGATGATGATGGCTGGTGCCCTTGACACACTAACTTGTGTGAACATGTACTAAAGTCTGATGCACAGTGTGAGACAGCGCAACATTCTGCAGCTGTCACAAATTTGATGCCAAAGGGGTTTGTGTGATGTGATGCATGTATTTTAGGTAACCTTCAGTAATTTGTAGGGCTTACACACATTTATAAAAATGGGAGAGCGCTATGACATGTGCTTTTGGATTTCAGGTGGCAATATTTAGGAGAACTTGGAGTAAGATGTGCAAAATTGCCAAAAGGGCACACAGCACTGCCTGGTACAGTGATTTGTAATAACGTAGACAGGAAAATTATGGAGTCAAAATTGTCAGTCTGCACTCATGAAACTGACAGTAGTATTACTTTGGTGTGCTTTACTGCCTGACTTGACAAGTTTAATTACTACAACTGCAAATTGGATGCTGCAATACTTATTTTAGTGAAGGGTTGTAAACCCTCTTACGTGATGTTTTCTGCAAACTGCACATCTCTTTTGTTGTTTTAAAGATACAGAAGTCAAATTATTAATGTGAAAAATATGAATAACTGTCTGGCTGAGTAGTGTCTACTGACAATTAACAGCTCGGTATATGATCGGTGTAGCAGTAAGATTGGAAATATGCACAAAGAAAGGCAAGGAGGGCCTCAAAATAAATTAACTAATATGGAAAAAGGACTAAAGGATTGCTAAATAGTATCAGCTGAATTAGAGATGATCATATTAAGCTCCCAAAGTGCCTCAGTTATCTGCATTATGCAAGTGATACACAAATGCACAAAATAATTAGTAGCCCACTGCAAAAAAATAATTCACTGCATGGAGTATAGAAAACAGTGAGTTTTCAGTACATGCTTTTACTGTGCCAGCATCATAGACATAGGTTTGCAGTCTACTGTTTGTGGAGATTATGCCAATGTCATTGAAAATACAGAAACAACATGTCACTGGGCTGATGTTCCTCAAAGAGATTGTAAAACATACATAAGTGAACATAATAATGTCTGGTAGAAATAAGGAGGAAATAAAAAAATAGTGCAGACAATGAAATAATCAAAAGTTATCCTGCACTGTTGTATGCAATTTAATTTGAAATTGTTTACATAAATCTTTCTGCTGCTGACTAACAAATGATTCTGCAGGCAGAGGGGAAGACATTTGAAATGGCACTCCCTTCCTTTCAATTGTGAGCTGTCAGTTGCAGTGGCAGTTTTCACACCTCTGCAGTAGTGTGGGAGGAGGGGACTGTCAATTCAGGCAAGACTACAAAAGAACACCTAGAACAAAGGCATCCAATTTAGCTACAGCTCTGTCTGCTGCTAGATAACTTCAAATTATACTGTAAAGCAAGCTGTGATCTAAACACAAATGAGGGTGATTAGCAACAGAAAAGAAGCAGGCCTAACACAGAAGGAATCCAAACTGACAGTGAGTCACAGATTTCCCATTATATGTCAATGGCATGGGAATTCACAGTTACTTCCTTATGTCTGGCATGAGTCACAGAAAGGAAACTTGAAATGCTTTATGGGAAAGAGAAAGGCTTGAAGGAGAAGAAGATCACGTTGATGTAGCAAGCCCCATCGGTAGCCATGTTGTGGTAAAATAGCTATAATTACTAATAAAGCACTTAGAGTCAATTTTAGGTGTTAAAATATGTCTGGAAACAAAGATAGACTCAAAAAAACATTTTTTTTAGTTCTAGGGTGGAGTGTTCATTTAAGCCAATCATGCCTTCTGAGTACAAACCCAGTAACAGCAGCCCTGCAAGAGGCCTCTAATGAATCAAAACCACATTGCAAAGTATGTTTTCCAACCTGTTCAGCAGAATGCATTAAATCCTGTAATTCTTTAATTTTCCACACAATCAGGAATCAACATTTTCTGTTTAAGCAATCCAATAACATGTTGCTGATAACTTTAACATAAGAAACGGGCAGTTTAAAGCCCTAATGGCCAAGGTTGCAGAAGTGTAAACCTTCTTACCCCATCTATCCAGAGCCCTGGAGTATCTATCAGAAGGGGTAGGATTTTTAACAGTAGAAGCCTTAATTGCCCTTGGGCCCCTGAGGAAATAGTCTCTGGATCCGCAATAAGATTTTTAAAAAGGAACTTGTTTGACTCGGGGACCCTGTAGCATCTGTGAGGTTTTCTGGG
This sequence comes from Protopterus annectens, assembly GCF_019279795.1. NCBI lineage: Eukaryota > Metazoa > Chordata > Ceratodontiformes > Protopteridae > Protopterus > Protopterus annectens. The sequence continues at coordinate 857,932,513 of NC_056750.1, forward strand.
AGCAGGAGGCAAGGAATCAGGGGCCAAACTAGATTCCGAAAAACCATCATCAACAATGACTAGTACAGGAGGAATAGCTAAAGGCCGATGCTGAGGCAGGAGTAAGAAGTCCCTGAGCCTCTTTTTTTGAATCAGAAAAATCCTGGCTTTCCCAGTGGAAATGCTCCCTTAGAATATGCAAGGTTTCCCCAAAAGAAAAATCCTCAGGAGGGGAAGCAGAGGGAACAGTGTTCTCTGCATCAGAATCCTCATAAGAAGTTAAGGGCAAATCCAGATAATCAGAAGAATCAGAAAAAAACAGAATCCTGGTCAGAAGATTCATAATCAACTTCAGTCCTAGGCCTCTTAGAAGGGGGGTGGGGTTGGTTACCCCTGATTAGAGTAATTAGATCTTCAGCCATTCTTATTTGCTTTTTAGGTATAGAGGCCTGAGCATGTGGCCTGGGCGTCTGTTTTTTAGGCATGGTTCGAGATTTTGGCCTAAGTGAAGGAGGAGGTGTCTGTTTAATATGCAAGTCCGTAGGCCTGAATACACCCTCAGAAGCCGGTGCCTGCACAGCGGCTCCAGACTCAACCAAGGTAGAGATATCCGCGGGTTCCATAGTTGAAGCATCTCGCGGCATACCAGATTCCGAATGGGTCTCAGTAGAAGCCTGCGAATCAGAAGTAGCGGGTATCATGGGCTGCGAAAGCACCTCACTGAGTACCGGCGAACTGGCGACTGGCTTAGGAGAAGTGTCGGCAGCGGTTTTGGACCTCGGCGGCCTGTCTTTATCCTTACGTTTTTTCTGAATCCTGGTAGTCAGATGGCTAACCAACGACATTTCTGGATAATTAAACAGAGAACCGAAATATTTAAAGGCGAAAATATACCAACGACAGATAGTGCGCTGATTAAATAAAGCACAAAACAGACAGCAAGGTAAGTCGTGGTCAGGGCCTAGGCAAGGAATACAGTACGAATGAAAATCTTTATGAGGTATTTGCTTTCCACAAGTAATGCAATTATTAACTTTTACTGACATTGGTAAGGAGCAAGAAAAAGTTTCCCCAATGGGGTACTTCGCTTTAGTTGAAGACTTCGGTTCTGAAACTCGAAAATGAAAATTTCAAGAGTCGGCCGACCGGCACTTGCGAACTGCTTCTGCTTCGGGCACCGCACGGCAAGAAAGACTGATGTAATGGCATTGGCTGCATGTTTTATACCCCTGACGACCTGACGTCATGGAAGAAGGGACAGCAACCAACGCAGGACCCAAGACTTTGTTAATCAGGTTGACTGAGGGCTACTTGCAAGTAGATAACCCAAACGTAATGACTACAACAGTGAAACACGAAGAACATCCACAGCACAGCTACCACTCAACTCCCCCTAACTCATTTAACCAATCAGAAAAAAAAACAGACCCCACTCCACTCCCCCACAAAAAACATTCTCTGCCCCCCCCCCCCCAATCTCTTCCCTGCTAATCTCTACTCAAACACTCTAATTACTGGCTTGCCAGACTTATCACTCATAACTCTCCTACACATCCACTACCACTTAGGCATTATAAATTAATTTATGCTAAACTATATACAGCACCCCCTTCACTACATGCTAATTTTACATAGCACAATCATCTTAACTCTTGTTCTTTTAACCCATCTAACATCTTACCACAGAGAACGTCACACTACAAACTCCTACTCTACCCCATATTCTAAGTACCACGTGTCAAAATCTAAAACTATTATATCCAACATTCTTCAACTTTTCCCAAACTGACCAAGCCTCACTGAAGCACTCCCTCAGCTAACCTATGCAAATATCTCAATAGGACAAATTTATTTCTAGGCACCTAAAATTTATACCCCTCAAACTAAACAAACTGATTCAAAGTGGAGACATACACCCTAACCCTTAGCCCTGTAAGCAACCCCACCACTCCCACTTACCAAAGTATACTAAACACCCCCAGAACAGGTACTGGACCTGTTCATATTTAATCTTAACATTAGACGGATTTTAAAGAGAGCACAAGAACTCCATGCCACCCTTGCATTATACTCTCCAGATATAGTTATCATTGACTTGGCTTAAACCAAACATCAGTGACAATGAAATAGTTCCTCTACGGTACAACATATTTAGGAAGGATAGAGCATCCAAGAGGTAGAGGCATTGCACAGCTATCCCAGCAAAACTTCACACTTGAAATCATTGACCACAACCCCCTGAAACTCAGTAATGCAGAAGTACTTCTCACCAGAGTAAAAATCAATTCAAGAGAACCCAATTATTATCAGTTCCTATATTCCCCCTAGCACCACCACCGACAAACTAGAATTCATTCTACAATGGACAGCACCTAACTTCTCATGGGAGACCATCATACTGGGTGAATTCCATATAAACTGGTCCACCTTTAACTTGCCACATCCTACAGACCACATAAATCTCCATGGATTCACTCAATTAATCCAAAATGCAACTAGGGTAGACAAAGCCACAGAGTCCATTCTGAATTGGATACTTACAAACCAACCACTACTATCATATCACTCTAGCATTCTCACGGACTCTTGGTGACCACCTCCAAAATCTGTCCTCAAACATCATGTAAACCCAAGCAAAACATCCTCTTACCGGCAAATTTGCTGTATCCAGGACTGTTGATAAGCTTCTGAGCCCACCCCCCAAGCCTTTCTGTGTTGGAGGGAAGCCTTCTAGCTTATCAGTGGGAGTGGAAAGCACTAGGTAGCCTATCTACCACAAGAGTGGTTTCTAGTCCAGAAATTGTAGTTCATAGGTGGGTACTAGGCTATCGGCCCTGGGGCCTACATAAGCCTAGCCAAAAAGATTCCCTGGCTTTCGCCACCCAGGAAAATTATTTTCCTGTGCCCCTGTCAAGCAGCGTCACAGAAGTGATCCCCGAGGTGAATTTTCTATTTCCCTACCAGTCATCAAGAGTTTTTTTAAATTGGGCCAATGAGGAGCTTTGCTCGACATGAATGGCTAGTTTATTCCAGAGTATGGGAAGTCTCTCGGACAGGAATCTATCCTTCCAACATGTTCTGTTTATTGTGGTGACAAGGTTTAGGTTCCCTGGAGCATGTGGTTCAGAGAGATTGGGATTTAAGTGTAGCATGTCCAACAGCTCTGGGTTTGACATAACTTTGCATGTTAGGCAGAGATCTCCTCTGAGTAGGCGATATGCGACGGAGTAGAGCAGGAGTTTTTTTTAGACTGTCTACATATGGCATCTGTTTGGGCCGGTAATCCTTTTAGTGAGGTATTTCTGTGGCCTTTCCAATTGTTGTAGGAGTCTTGTGAGATGCATGCCAAACGGGGCATTGTACTCTATAATGGATCTGATGATGGATGAGTAGACAGGAACAATGACCTTTTTTTTCTACTGGAGAACCCTTTTGCGATTAGGTGTGCCATGTAGAAGGATTTCCTGACTACTGTGGCGATGTGGTCATCAAAAAAGAGACTACTGTCCCGAGGTATCTTTTCACGCTTTCAGTGGTTAGTGAGCTACCGCCTATGTGGTAGTTCATGGGTACAGGGTTTTTCCCAAAGGGGATGACAGTGCACTTCTTGGCATTGAGCTTGAGGCCCTGACTGACACCAAGCATCTGTCTCTGAGGCCCTTTTGTAGAATGTCTACATCAATAGGTGATTGTATTATGGCCCCCAGTTTGCAGTCATCTGCTAACTTTGTTAACCAAAGACCTTCTGTGTTGGCCTGCACATCAGAGCAGTAGATGCCGAACAGGAGGGGACCCAGGACCGAATCCTGTGCTATTCCACTCATCACTGGTCTGAAGTCAGACTTGGGGTCGGCTACATTTACTGTGTGGGTTCTGTCAGTGAGCTAGGTGGCCACCCATCTTGTGACATAGGGATTTATGCCCAGTTTTTGTGACATAGGGATTTATGCCCAGTTTAGTGAGTTTATCTATAATTCCAGAGTGGGGGAGGGGTGGTATCGAAAGCATTGGCAAGGTCAAGATAGGCTGTGTGCACTACCTTGCCCTCGTCTATGGCTTTAGTGACTGCTTCAAAGAAGTAACTTAGGTTTAGTAGACAAACCTAAACTGAGTGGGGTCCAGGGTTTGGAGGTTACCTATCACTTTGTTTATAAACTCCAAGATGATGCTTCCATGGCCTTGCAGACCAGGCTTATCAGGCTAATGGTGCGGTAGTTTCCAGGGTCCGTGGTGGCCCCCCTTTGTGGAGTGGGATAACCATTGCTGTGCGCCATTCAGTAGGCACATAGCTTGAGGTGAGGCTATGATTGAACATGGTACTTAGGTGGGGTGCCAGTTCGTTCTGTAGTTTGTGCAGCATGCAGCCTGGGATTTTGCCTGGTTTCATGGATGCTGTGTTCTTGGCTTTGGAGAGTGTGGTCTTTACTTGTTCATCCGTGATTACAGGGGCTTTGCATTCGTCCGGTATTAAGACGGGTCCTTTTGAGGGGGAGTGGGGGGTAGTTAGCACTGAACCTATCTGCCAGGATGTTGGCAATATCGGTTGGTTCTGTATATTTAGTGCCATTGTGCTGTAACTCAGAGCAGATCTGAGTGTTGCCATTGAGATTCTTGACATAGCTGTAGAATGCTTTGTGGCTGTCTTTGGAATCTGTGGCAATTTTATTTTCATAACTGGCTTTGGAGGATTTTATGAGGAATCTCGGCTTCTTGATTGAGGCTGACCAGAGAGTTCCTCCAATCTTGGGATTTTACTCTTTTTCCAACAGCTTCTTCCTTCTGTTGTAGAGTTTGTTTATGTCAGGGGACCACCAGGCTTCCTTTTTTTTTTTTTGGAGGACAGCGTCTTGGTTCTGTTGGGGATTGCATGATCCATGCACTCATGTATGTGCTCATACAGTGCATTTGTGTAGGATTCAGCAGTCTTATCACTATTTTCCATCTGCATGAGTGTCGTGAAGTTTGCCACTTCTGCCTTAAGAAGCATGAAGTTGGCTTTGGAGTACCTTTTGACTAAATGGGGGGCGGGGGTGGGATATGGATGTCTAGGGTGATTAGCTTGTGGTTGGATCTGACCAGCGAGGAGTTGACCTCTGGCGTGGAAAACCGCTTACCCATATCGGTAAAGACCAGGTCTAGGATATTGCTGCCCCTGGTGGGGGTGTGGACAAGTTGATCCAAGCCGTTGGAATTTATGAATTCCAGAAAACTAACAAATGAGTTGGTACACGAGTAGTTTTCCCAGTTAATGGTGGGGTAGTTGAAATCACCCATAATTAAGGTAGTGAGTTGTACCTTAATATTTTCCAGTATCTTAAGAAATGAAGAGTAGGAATCCTGGGGCATGTTGGGGGAAATCTGTAACAAGCTGCAACCTGGAATGCAGTCTTGCCCAGTGTTAGCTGCACTTGGATAATTTCAGATGCATTATGTTGAGCAACTAGCCAGGAGGTGTGGATATCCTTAATGAATATGGACATGCCTCTACCTTTAGTGTTTTGTTCCAGGTTAGGGGACCTAAATGTGTGGTATGAATTATAGCCTGTAATGCAGGGGTGCTCTCTGGAGCCATGAACCAGGTCTCGGTCACTGCACAAATATCGATGTTCTCCATTTTAAGAAGTGCCTCGAGTGAGTGCATTTTGAGGTTTAGACTTGTAGCAGTGAGTAACATTACCCTCAGAGTTTTGACAAAAGGGGTTAGCCTGGGAACTGAAGTCAGGTGACAGAGTGATGTTATCCAACCTAACCCAGCAGTAATGTTTGATATTAATTTAAGAACACTCAGAGATTGTGTATTTTGTACTGGACCTGAAAACATCCACTCATCATCATCTGCAGTTGCTGCAAGATTCAGGGCATAGTATCTCTTTTAGATATAGACAGGAATATAGTAAAGATTAGTTTAGATATTTCTGTATTTGAGACTGTCCTGCAATGTTGTTTTAAAATATTTCATGTGATTATGAACTCTGAAGTAACTGTGTTGATAGCCTGAGTATTGTCTCACTCTTTTATTACTAAATATATTTACACCTGTCTTTGTGGTGAATATTTGTGAGACATCTTTAAGCTTTTAGGGTACTTGCATATGTATTTGGTGACACTGTACAGTACAGGCCACTCAAATAGCCTTGCAAGTCTTGGTCAGACTGCCATTTGGATTAACAGTAACATTACATAGTAGGACTGGACACCCTTTGTAAGGGCCTTACAGTAGCTGATAAGTAGGGGTTGGAGGCAGTGATAACTACCTTAGTCTGGGCAGAAGGGGGCAAAGCTAGTAAACCTGTGCCAGCCTTTCCCAGGAGAGTGTGTGTGCGTGTTTCACCTACTTGGGCAGGAACACGAAGCACTGGTTGGACAGAGGGGGCTGGAGGTCTTGGCTTGTTCCCTCAGCTGAGATCTTAACCCTATAGCTGTACCAGTGGGGAGTCTTATTGCGGATCTGAAAAAAGAGGGAGAAATCAGCCCCAGACTGACTGTAGTCTCATCAGTGTGCTCTTAAGGGAAATTGTACTTCACTGTGTGTGTACTTGTCATCCTCCCATTGTATATGTTCCTCACTGCTGCCAGTGGTGAGGATTGAGGCTCCTTGATTACTGGGCCAGTGCAGGGGCATCACAACTAGCTATACTACATTACATACAAGTATACAGGTCCAACACTGCTTTTACTAGTATTGTTTCTAAGTGCTCCACAGTATCTCTACTGTTTTTCCATCTCTCCTATACACTTTACTTCCAGATAGTACCTCAATTCAAAGAATAATGTTTACATAGTACTACATACGCAAATCACATGGTTACAACAGAAGCAGACTAGTCAACAATGTGTTGGGTTTCATTTACGCATCCGCTATTTACAACTGAATTGTGTACCGCTGCAATGCAATTCAAACTATGTTCTAATATCTCACTAAAGCATCCAACGATAATGTGGTTTAAAATTCAATTTCCCTCATCTCTTTTTTGAATGTGTATAACATTTTATAAAATGCTCTCTCAGTTTCTACTTTTGATTGTCACATGCTGTATTTGTAGTCCTTACTTTTATGTTATGCAGTGCCTTACATATTTACGTTACTTGTATTGTTAATGTAGCTTTTCTCCCCGGGCCTCAGCTGAAAACAGAGAACCTGCCCAGTCACACTTTCCTGGTAAACAAATGTAAAATAGAGTATCTGATGATGTCTTTTCCATCCATTCCTCAACATATGGGAGGGAGTCTTCAGCTACTATAACACCTAGGCAGTTTTTTGGCAAAATATTCCAGAGGAAAGATGAACCAAAAGAGGCTCTTGATTTGGATTTTATGTCCAAGTTGTAATGTGAAATGAAGGTATGAACCCTAGACCAGGTGGCAGCTGCAGATATGTCACCGAGAAGTACCCTGGAAAAGAAAACAGTCAAACCCACAGATCTAGTACAATGAGCTTCTGGGGGTATAGGCAGTGATAAACCACTTTCACTGTAAATAATATAAGACACACTCAGACAGCCAATGGGAAAGAGCGACTTTAAATACCTCCCTTTTCCCATCTTGATGGGGGAATTAAGAGACAAACTGGCCAGTTTTTCTGAAGGCTTTTGTCCAATGTAAATAGAATTGCAACAGACTGCAAACATCTAGTAAGTGTAATGTATATACACCTTTGTTTGAAAATTTTGGGATAAACATAGGAAGATTTATAGATTGGTTGACAGATTTCAAATCACACCTTTGGAAGAAAAGGGTTGGCTTTCAAACATACTTTATCTTTGTGAAAGACCACATAGAGAGGTTATGCAGAAAAGGCATAGAGCTCAGAAATCCTAAAAGAAATAACAGCAACTAATGAGTTTTCCAAGATAAAAGTTTTAAATCAACTTTGGCAGCAGTTAGGAACTTCTGTGGTTTCATAGGGATGGGTTCAACTGTATCTGGCTACTTCCACACCCACTTAGAGACAAGATCTATTATCTCATCCACAGGCAGAATTACCCAAGATGTAAACATGCCAGAACCAAATGCCTTGCTAAAAACGGACTCTTCTGGCAGTTGGGAAGACCGTCCCACTTTCTGTTTAAGAAGTTAAAGGATTTCTCCAAACAAAACGTCCTTAAGGGGGGACTCTGTAGGAACTTTCTCCTTCAAAGTCAGTATTGGTGATGACACTCCCAAGGGGAATCCAGCTGCCGTCTTTTGCATATATTCTTCCTGTGCACCTTCTCAGTGGGATGCTCTGGCGAGGATTCAGAAGCTGAGCTAGTCTCTTCCAGGAGAGACAGCTCAAGACCTGGTCACTGGCTGCCCCTACGGGATAATAGTAGGTTCCAGACCCTGGGAAACCTTTGGGGAAGGGATGCACCCAGACTCGTACAGCTTGAAACAGGTCCAAGGAGACCAGCCTTAGGAGCTGAAGGAGGCTCAACCCAGGAAACAGCACAGCTTGGCTCAAAGGCTGATTTTGGAAAACAAGTGTGCAGCACAAAGGCTTTGAGAGGAAGGAAAAGTTCAAAAGACCTCAACTCCAAACCAACCCTGTCGGAGTCTGCTCCACCACCAAATTATTTTCTTTGGTGTAATTCTTACTTTTTATAGGGTGGGCCCCTCTCCTCTCCTTTCATTGTAGGCCGTGTATGGGGCACTACAGCCTGTGGATTTTCTTTGTTCAGAAGTTGCTGAAAGTATTCCTTCTATCTACCTTTGATATCCTGTGGACTGGTGAGCAGGCTGTTGCTGGCATCACTTAAGAATATGTCCGATTACCTTCAGTGTCTTTCTATCTTTACCTTGCAACCTGAAAGAATTTCTTTATGCCATCGACCGACTCATTTTCCAGAAGCTGGTAGAGTGCCTCTGATGCACTCTTCTTTACTAGAGCAACTCGTGTCAGCCTCCTTTAGCCAACCAGTATGCCTTCACAGTCTGGTCCATCTTTTCTATCTTCCACTTTTCGCTGTACTACTCTTGATAACTTCCTGGACTTCCATATTCCACCACCAGCTTTCCCTATGCACTACTTCCATACCTGGCTCAGCCATAGGTCGGTTCTCAAATCCTGACACATGCTACTTTTGAGGCCCTTCCATTCTTCAATGATACTTGTTTACTCAGCTTTAGAGATTCTAGAGACCAGAGTAATTCCATGAACTCCTGTGCACTGTCAACTTTTTTAGCCTGGTCTCTGCTGACCTCGGAGCCTTCTCCAACCACTGTTTGTGGCTGATTGTGGCACCCAGTGTTTTCTGTTGTAGAGTGACTTTTACTGGGGATGACTTTGCAAATTGCTGATTCTACCCCAGTGCCCTTTAGTTACTAGAAGAAAGTCCATCAGAGTTGCATGTTGGCCACTCTTGTATGCGATCTTGTGACGGTCCTTCTAAACCCCTTCTTGGCCACCATCAAGCTCATCATCTCTGAGATAAGTTTAAAATGGCCTCCCCTTTATTCCTGTTGCCCCACCCATATTGACCCAGGTAGTTTTCATACCCTGATTTGTCTGTCCACATACGAGCACTCGTATTACCCATTACTAACAGTTCCAGTTGTCATGCTTTTATCTAGCAGGCCATGCAACTGCTGTTCAAATGTACTCTTTTCCTATCACAACCCTGCTCTTGGGCACAGCCTGGGATTATGAACAGTGCCCTATCACTATCATTGCACTGGACTCTGACTGCCATAAGTCTGTCACCAATTCCGATGACATCCCTCACACTCTTCAAAAGCCTCTCCCTCACCACAATTCATGCATCATTTCTAGTCTATCCTCCTCCTGAGCAGTAGACTTTGGATCCCAAGTCAAGTGTCTCTGCTGCACGGTCCTTCCATTTTGTCTCCTGGACACACAGAATATCCAGCTTCCTTTTACCATCAAGTTGTCCACTTCCAAGCTGGTTAGCTGTCCTTGAATTTGTAGAGCATTCTAACTTCACCTCACATTTTTGTTTTTCATCTCTTACATACATAAAATGTTCTCCAAGTTGGGAGACCGCTAACCAGTACAGCCATGTCACTTAGGACTCTGTAGTGGTCGTTAGAGGATTTCCTTTAAGACGATACAATCCTGCCACAGGATACTTCACAGAGGTGAAACAAAAGATCCCAATGTCAGGTGAGGTGGAGGTTACACGCAACTGTCAGACTGAAATCCAACAATCCGACTGGTTAACATCACTTATGTCACCCTCCTGTGAGCTGCAGTAACTTTGGGTGAACACTGAGAATGGCAAAAATAAACGTAATTTTTTTCATCAGAACCATCAAATTTAAGAAATGTTCTGCCCAACTGTCTGACTTGGGAGAGGTGCTCAGTTGCATCTTAGGCAGCCTAACTACAAGCAGCTGCCGGTCTTAGTGATGGCTTGCTGAGTATAGCACCACATGCACACCAGGGCACAGCAAGCCAACCGCTTCCATTTTTGTTTTTCAAATATAACCAGCAGAAAAAAACATGGACAAAGTAGAAAATGTAAGGAACATATTTGATGTCCTTTTTTTTCTTACCACCAAGCTTGTGGTGCTGATTGAAAGTGTCTATGCATACAGATGAGACTCTGCCGTAACTCCCTGAAGAAGGAACCTCTTTAATTTCCCCAAATCTTCTGGATTACTAATACCATGACGGGAATGGACCCCATTCCCACGTTACAGAATGTTTAAAGTTCAAGAAATTAGTATTATTTCAATCTTTGATATCAGCCAAAAGTGCTTTTCACAGCACCTGCGATGTGCCCAGTAATAAATTCCTCCTGCAAATCGTACGGGGTTACATGCATCAGTAATCTAACTAAATACGATTGTAGATTCCTTTTTATAAAACCATTGCTCCTACTACTACTGGAACTGTCTGGGTATCTTTCTTCCACAATGCTCTCATTTCTGCCTGCAAATTCTGAAATTTTGTGACTCTCTCTCTCTGTACGCAAGACACTGCAGTCGATCGGTGCAGCAGTTTCAATGATCAGTGCTACTTTTGTCTATATTTGGTTTTCTTGCATCTATCTTTTAAACTGTTGGTAATGTTTGAGCCCATGTGATTCAGACATCGTTTTCTATGATGCTTTGTCATGTTCCCAGTATTTTTCACCTACTTCAGTACCATAATGTCTGCACAATCCCCAGTGCAACAGTCTCGCCACATTATGTCTTTCAGTATAGTCATTCTGCTGTTAGTATGTCACAACCAGCAACAAGGTGTGCAACAGTTTCCAATTTTGTTTTACAAAACCTACATTTGTCTGTTTTCCCCACAAATTCAATGGACTTTATAAACCAACGTGTACACAGCCCACTATATTGGCCCGCCAGTATTAACCTTTCATCTTTTGATTTGAATTTGCCTCTCAATCATTCCTGCATTCAATCCTGATCAACATGAGGTTGTTCCTGGAGTTTTCTATACCTACAACTATATTTATGCATTTTCCACATTTCTTGCCTTCTCATCTGATCCTTCACCTTTCGTTTTCTTTGGCACATTCAGTTGCTGCCTGATTTTTATCTTCTTCTGGTTTGACTTCCATTCCCACTTGACGCTGATATGCTTCTGCTAGACTAAAAAGGGAAGTCATCTTAGATTTATTCTCATGTTTCAAAACTTTCACTATGTCTGGGTCTTGTGAGGTCAGCAGATATGTATACAGTCTCACGACTGCAGATCTATACATGTAATCAATTTCAAGGAAGCCCATACCTCCTTCAGAATGGGGAACATATAGTCTTGGTATGCAGTGATTTTTATAAATCATTTGATGAGCATGAAGCATGCTTCTTGTTTTCCTGTCTAATCTATGCAACACCTTTTGGGGCCAATCACTCAAACTAAGTTAGGACAGGAAGAGCAAATTGGACAGCACAGTGGTGCAGCGGTAGCATTCTCTCCTCGCAGCAAGAGGTTCTCCAGTTCGACTCTCGGCTGGGGTGCCTTCTGTGCAGTCTGCATACCCTCCCTGCATTCGTGTGGGTTTCCTCCACGTGCTCCAGTTTCCTAACACATTACAAAGACATGCATCTGGAGCATTTCTCCCCGGGGCGCCGCTGAAAACTAGGCTCGTTCCAAGCTGGACTTTCCCTGTTAACAAATGTAAAATCAAATTAACAAAATAAATATAGCTGGAATTGTGTTCCTAGATGTCAAGTTTGTTGTCAGAATTGAGTCTTCAAAAATATTCCTTACTGAATTTTATTTGCATTTGTTCATGTTTTATTGTTGATCCTTCATCAGTTGCCAAATATTTATACACTCACTCAAGTTTATATATATATATATATATATATATATATATATATATATATATATATATATATATATATATATATATATATATATATATATATATATATATATATATATATATATATATATATATAGATATATATATATATATATATATATATATATAGATATCTCGCAGTCTTGTTCCAAACTGACATTTTCTTGGTGCTGCAGTCTTCCGACTTTAAAAGTTACAAAAACAGCAGTAAAACCAGACTAAGTAAAATAATAACAGCCAGTACCATCCAGTACTATAAATTTAAAAAGTTTTACACTTCTCATTCATGAAATGCCTTCCCAAGGCATTTTTTTCAAAACCTTATGTTCATATATCCTTTTATACGATTCTCTTGCAGTGCAACCTATATAAAATGCCATACAAGATATTAAAAATCCTGATAAACTGTTCAACACTGAAGATTAACTGGGCTGGCTTGAATATTCATGGCAGGTCAAGTTAAATGCTTGTTACCCCCGGGGTTTGAATAGAGAAAATTTTGTGCCTTACTTAAAAAGAAAAAAGGTTAAAGTATTAATTGGCAACTAATGTCATGTGATTAATATTTAAGTGCAGTTCTTGATGCATTTTCAGTCTGATGAAGTCTCAATATTTCTTGAGACGAAAGGGTTTAGTGAAGGCGTTTTTTTTTTTTTTTGTCCAATAAATTTTCTGTTTTTTATTCACAAACCTTTATTTCAGCAGTTAGTTTGGTTTTGCAGTTGTTTCTGTATTTATTTGGTTCTGTATGATAGAAAACCAGTTGGGATCACGTTTTTGATGTTGCCAATCGGCTTCACTCTGCACGACACTGCTACTGGTTCGTTTGTGGTTAGCCAAGAAGGAAACATAAACAGACCAGTACAACAAACAGCAAGCAATCCTAGTTCCAGCAATTCTATGCACAGAACTTACTAGGCACTTAAGGGCTGTTTAGCTCCACCAAGAGACACATTTTTAAATAGTGAATCGAGCAACTCTGGTATTGTGCCTATGAATTACTCTGAAGCACTTAAAGAACAAGAAAAGGGATTTGTTAAAATTAAAGCGTTTACAATGAGACAATATATATTTTGATAACTGTCTTAAGAGTGGAAAGGGTTCCAAAAGGTTTAAGAATCACCAAATTGACTACTGGTCACGTAATACCCAAAGAACTTATGGACAAAATGGAAAGAATTAAATCAAGACTGGTCAAACATACGTAGAGCTTTTGGCTACCTTCAATAAGAAAATATTTTATTCAAAAGAAAAATGGGAAAGTTTGAGAGACTGAGCTGACTACGAAAAGGGTGTGGCTTAAGCTAATCAGATACAGGCTCAAAGGATTGAAGTAGCGAGGGAGGAAGAGAGGAGAACCGGAAATGACATCAGTACAGAAGGAGAAGCTTATGTGTAAAAATCTGAGTGTTTGGATCAAAAATATTCCAATAGTAGTGTTCCGGTTAATTCTAACCTGGCTAACAAATTAATAAGTAATAACATCAATTCTAGAACAAATCAAGCACCAAAAGAAAAATTTAATCTAAACAGCAATTCAAGTTTTCAGAATGCTGAAGCCCCTTAATCGATTTAAGTTTATCAACAGGGGAGAGAAGAAACAGAACTTGGGCAGAGGTGGCAGCCACCTTGAATGTTCCAATGAGCAGAAGAAAATGGAGGAGAAACTGTAAGAAAAGAGGGAAACAGCAGAAAAATTAGGTACTGCCTCTTTAAAACTGTTAATCTTTCGAAGTACAGTTTAACTAATGAAGCTTATAAAATCCTGAGCAAAGGATGGAGCTTTGTTCCAGCCAGGAGAGCTGACAAGATTGAAGTTATTAACTGTTTGAGAGACTAGGTCAGACAACTGAATTTTAAGTTTTTATTTGAAGACAATATTGCCAAATCTGACATGTTTTATAAACCCAGTACTTTTAACCCACCCCTCAAAAAAAGAATTGCAGATGTGTTTAACTTTGTTGGAGTTGCAAATTATTGAATTATTTGATTAAAAAACCTGGATATAGGTATTACAATTTGACTAAGAAATAGATTTTTTATCATTTAATTAACAATGAAGACATTTTTATTTTAAAAGCTGGTAAAGGCAATGCCCTGGTAGTATTAGATAGGATCTTTTATGACAACAAAATGGAGATGTCAAACTGACACCAAATTTTTATCAGGCTGTGGCATACCTTAATGTTAAGGTTTACTTTCAGAGATTCTCAAATTGAAGAATGGTTTTACAGTGGAAAAATAACTGCAACCACTAGGAAATATTTGAGAATTGACAATCCTAGGTTGAATTGAACTTTTGGGTTACCCAAATTTCACAAACACCTAAATGACCCCCCCGCCAACGACCAATTGCGGCTAGTACAAACAGTAAGACAAAGTATGGCTATTTATGTAGACAAGCACTTTCAAAAGGTAGTCCAATTGAATAATACTTTCTTAAAACATACTTCAGACTTTATTAATAAAGTTAGATCTTTTGATTTATGAAACTGATTTGCTAGTGACAGACATCAGATCTTTACTATTATACCCAATGCTGAAGAATTACTGAAGTCAAAGTTATTTTCTAGCAATATGGTAAGTATGTTTTAGACATAATTTTAAACTACAATTTTTTTTAATTTAAAAATTTATATTGTCAAACCAACGGTGTAGCTATAGGTGAGACAATGGCCCCAAGCTATGATAACATCTTTACGCATGAGTGGGAAACTTAATATTTTGCTAAGTAATATTTCTAGCAATACTGTGATTTTTAACTGTTTTATTGATGCTTTAATTTGGACAGGGAGTAAGGCATGTTGTCGAATTTTATGAACTAACTTAACCGTGTTAATTCGTACTTAAAAATTTACATGGGATTATAGTTTGACGCACATTAATTTCCTTTATGTTACTTTTTTTTAAAGTTAATAGGTTGCTTACAAAAGTACATAAAAAAGGAGCAGAATAATGCTTATTTGCATTATACAAGCATGCACCCTAAAAAGACAAGAGAATGTCATCAAAGGACAACTTGTGCTAATTAGCAACCCAACAGTGAGGAACCAGAACTTCTTAGATGGTCTGTGTTTGTGTAACAAGCTGTTATGCTGAAACTACCCTGAGAAATTGATGTCAAAGACACTTTTACTGAAGTGAATAATCTTAAAAAACAATAAATAACTCAAAAGAACAAGTCTATCTAGACATATTTTAAAACATCTATGCAGATTCAGAACAGTATTGATGCTAAAGCCATTACATTATTATTATTAGCAACTGGAAGATTTTAATCGGTGTCCAGAAATAATTAAGGGCTTAGGAGACAGTCCAGCAGTCACACACAAGAGGGGGAGGAGTTCTAAAAATTACTTTCAAGCTAAACTGAAAATGCCCAAAGAAAAATGTAATAAGACCAGTATGGTTACATGTTTTAACTGCAATTTACGTGAGTATTTGTACACTGACAGCAGCAAAATTGTTATTCAAAATTACAAGATTAAATCAAGGGTCTGTACACAAGCAAGTCCAAATCTGTTTATTTTGCATTTTGTCTCTTCTGTATGCCATTTTATATAGGATTGTACAAGAGAATTGTATAAAAGGATATATGAACATGGACAAAAAGAATGCCTTGGGAAGGAATTTCATGAATGAGAACTGTAAAACCTAAGTTTATAGCACTGGATGATATTAAAAACCCTGAGAAATTGTTAACACTGAAAATTAACAGGGGTGGCTTGAATATTCTTGGCGGGTCAAGTTAAATGCATGTTACCCCCGGGTTTAAACAACAGAGAAGATTTTGTAGCTCACTTAAAAAGTAAAGGGTTAAAGCATTCGTTGGCAATCAACGTCATGTGAAGTGATTTTAAGTATTTAAATGGGCCTCTTAATGATGTATTTTCAGTCTGAAGTTACAGTATTTGTAGAGCGAAAGTACTTAAAGTGTTTTTGTTCAATAAATTCTGTTTTTTAATCACCAGCTTTTATTTTATCCTGCTTTAAAGGCTGCATTTGCACATCTATCAAGACCAAATGACATTCTTATATCATATGAAAAGGTTTTGACTACGTGCAGTTGTGTTTTTAGTTCCTTATCTGATCAGCTATACAGTTTTAAATCATCAGCAAAGAGAAAAGTTTTTGCACTTAGTTGTTTTCAAGGAACCAAATTATAGTCCAGGCCTAATATGTTAAGTAGACAGCTTAATAGATTAAGGGAAAGATGGAATAGCAGCTTTGACAGGGAGTCACCCTGGAATATCCCCCTTTGAATTTTTATCCTTGGAATAATAATTTGTCCTTTATCATAGCTTAATTGCAAAGTGGTCTGCAACAGCTTCATAGTCACTAATGTAATATATCAGTGTAGGGTGTATCTTGTATATTTTTAAGCACTCTTATTAATGAATGTGGGATACTGTCAAATGCTTTCTTGCAGTCAAATCCATGCTAGATTCCTCCCCCTTTTACAGTTCTCCATTATGACTTTATTTAGCAACAAATGGTCCTTTGTTCCATATGACTTTCTACCCTTCTGTTCCATTGCCATGATTGAAACCTCTTGTTGGCATCAATTCTAGCTCTACCTGCTATGTCTGCCATACAAACTCTTGCTAATACTCTACCACCCACTAGCTCCCTCCCAACTCCCTTATTTTCACATACAACCTGTACCTACATCCCTCATTTGTAACCTCCTTCAAAAACTCCCCTTCTGCTGACAGTCTACCAGCAGAATACCTGCAAATTGCAGCTAAATCCATTGCCTACCCTATTTCTATCCTTATTAATAGAACTATTTCAGAAAGTAAAACCCTTTTATATGGAAGGTCTCTCGCATCATTCCTCTACATAAAGGTGGGACATCAACTGATATTTCCAACTTTAGACCTATCGCCCTACTCTTTCCTATAGCTAAAATAATGGACAAATGCATACACCAACTACTTGACCATCTCCTCCACAACAATTTACTTGCCAACATGGTTTCAGACCATTCCATAGTTCTTCAACTACCCTGCTATCCTTTTCTGACTGTATAAACAAAAAACATAACAAAAACTCTTTCCTCCGCACTGTTTATCGACCTTTCAAAAGCCTTCGATAAGGTCAACCATAATCTGCTTATTGAGGTACTAAAAGCCCATTCACTGGACGCACAGGCATTACTCTGGTTTAAATCTTATTTAGACAACCGACATCAAGCAGTCCTTTGGGACAATAAGCTTTCAACTCCCCTCCCTGTAAACACTGGAGTACCTCAAGGCTCTATCCTAGGCCCTCTTCTCTTTTCAATGTTTATTAATGACCTAAATACTAAAATTCCTCAAGCCACCTGCATACAATATGCTGATGATTCTACTTTAATCTGCTCAGCTAGGTCCTCAACCTCACTCCAGACCCTCACCCAATCTGTATTTCATACTGTGGAAAATTGGTTCATGCAACACTGCCTCCTCCTGAACCCCAAAAAAAACAAAATTATTACTCTCTACTCCTACTCAAAGATCATGACAAATTCACTAAACAATAACCTCTAACAATGAAACCACCATATCCCCCGATACTACAACCAGTCTCTTGGGCATAACCATAGACAACAGCATTAGCTATGATGATCACATCAACACTACCATAAAACCTGTCAACAAAAAACTAGGTTCCCTGTATAGGATCAAACCCTTACTTACACCAACAGTCAGAACCACTACAGCACAGACTCACCTTATCTCTACCCTATTCTATGCTGCTGCCATTTATACTACTATTTCTAAAAACAACATTAACAAACTTGCCACTAACTATAATAACATAGCCAGATTTGCCACTGGCAACCCTTTTAGAACCCACCACTGTCTCAATCTCAAACAATTGGGATGGTTAGAACTGCAGCACCAATACTTTGTCATCAACTTACGATAACCCAAAAGATACTTTACCACCCCAATAATACCCCAACCCTCACTAATGACTACCCCTTACAAAAACCTTTCAACTCTTTGCTCAGCTAATAAGTTTCTAGTTTCCACTATTAAATCTAACAACAAATCTGGGGACTCTCTATTCACTAACACTGTGGGAAAAGCCTGGAACCAGCTTCCAAGTGAACTTTCTATTCTCTTCCACACATCTTTTAAAAAAATATCTCAAAGAACATCTTAAAACTCACTGGCTTTGTCCCTGCACAAAGTCTGACTGATTTTTCACTTTACCCATTCCTGCTCTCCCTTTAACTTCACTTCTCCAGTGTACTATATTGCTCAAACCATTCAATGTCCTTTTTATTGTACTATGTTTCCTACCTATATTACCTGTCCTACCTGTACTAACAAATAAACTAACCTGAAAACATCCTTTGTCCCAATAAAAAAATCTTTTTATAACTTTTTTTTAAATGCATTACTGTGTTTTTTCCCTGTCAAATATTGTTTATTTTTTCTGTATTTGAAAGTCCCCTCTAAATAACTTTGCACACAATTATTTTTTTTTCTTTTTCTCTCCCAAATATTCAAATATTGTTATCTGTACTTGATTATAGCTTAGTTTTTTATATTAATATTGTATAATAAGTTTTTCTGTCTATGCTTGGAGCTTTTCTCCCCAGGTCTCTACTGAAAATGGACATGTATCCAGTCAGACTAGCCCGGCCAACAAATGTAAATAAATCAATAAAATAAATAAATTCTACTCTATAGTCTTTACATTGTCAGAAGGCAGGTTTTTGGTCTATAATTTTTAGGATAACTTGCAGGCTCACTCAAGAAGGAGCATTGTTTTTCCTGTTGTTAATCAGGTTAGTGTGTGTTAGGGGTATGCATATAAATAGTTCTTACTCATGGCTAAATCTTCATGTAAATATGTTAATACTTTTAACCAAAAGTTGGGTACTGCATCTGGGCCTGGGGTTTTTCCAGTTAGAGGCTTTTCTTAACTTTGTTTCAGTCTCTCTGGCTGTTACTTCATCCCATTTCATATCTTATACCTTTAAACTTCTTATTCTTTCTTTTACTGCTACCCCTTTAGCATCTTTGTTATGCCCCACTGGATCTTCAGGGGTATTTCTCCAAAATGCATCTATTTCTTATTTTTTTGGGTGGCCTTTCAATTCCTTTTGCCTCGTTTCCCATTTCTCTATAGAACTTTCTGGATCAATAAATTGCTCATTTTGTACGTTCCTTTATCCTTACCTGCACATCTTAATAAATTGCTCATTTGGTACTTTCCTTTATCCTTACCTGCATATCTTAATAAATTGCTCATTTTGTACTTTCCTTTATCCTTACCTGCACATCTTAATAAATTGCTCATTTGGTACTTTACTTTATCCTTACCTGCACATCTTAATAAATTGCTCATTTTGTACATTCCTTTATCCTTACCTGCACATCTTAATAAATTGCTCATTTTGTACTTTCCTTTATCCTTACCTGCACATCTTAATAAATTACTCATTTTGTACGTTCCTTTATCCTTATCTGCACATCTTAATAAATTGCTCATTTTGTACATTCCTTTATCCTTACCTGCACATCTTAATAAATTGCTCATTTTGCACATTCCTTTATCCTTACCTGCACATCTTAATACATTGTTCATTTTGTACGTTCCTTTATCCTTACCTGTACATCTTAATAAATAGCTCATTTTGTACATTCCTTTATCCTTACCTGCACATCTTAATAAATTGCTCATTTGGTACTTTCCTTTATCCTTACCTGCATATCTTAATAAATTGCTCATTTTGTATGCTTTCCTTTATCCTTACCTGCACATCTTAATAAATTGCTCATTTTGTACTTTCCTTTATCCTTACCTGCACATCTTAATAAATTGCTCATTTGGTACTTTCCTTTATCCTTACCTGCATATCTTAATAAATTGCTCATTTTGTACTTTCCTTTATCCTTACCTGCACATCTTAATAAATTGCTCATTTTGTAATTTCCTTTATCCTTACCTGCACATCTTAATAAATTGCTCATTTTGTAATGCCTTTATCCTTACCTGCACATCTTAATAAATTGCTCATTTTGTACTTTCCTTTATCCTTACCTGCACATCTTAATAAATTGCTCATTTTGTACATTCCTTTATCCTTACCTGCACATCTTAATAAATTGCTCATTTTGTACGTTCCTTTATCCTTACCTGCACATCTTAATAAATTGCTCATTTGGTACGTTCCTTTATCCTTACCTGCACATCTTAATAAATTGCTCATTTGGTACTTTCCTTTATCCTTACCTGCACATCTTAATAAATTGCTCATTTTGTACGTTCCTTTATCCTTACCTGCACATCTTAATAAATTGCTCATTTTGTACTTTCCTTTATCCTTACCTGCACATCTTAATAAATTGCTCATTTGGTACTTTCCTTTATCCTTACCTGCACATCTTAATAAATTGCTCATTTGGTACTTTCCTTTATCCTTACCTGCACATCTTAATAAATTGCTCATTTGGTACTTTCCTTTATCCTTACCTGCACATCTTAATAAATTGCTCATTTGGTACTTTCCTTTATCCTTACCTGCACATCTTAATAAATTGCTCATTTTGTACTTTCCATTATCCTTACCTACATATCTTAATAAATTGCTCATTTGGTACTTTCCTTTATCCTTACCTGCACATCTTAATAAATTGCTCATTTTGTAATTTCCTTTATCCTTACCTGCACATCTTAATAAATTGCTCATTTGGTACGTTCCTTTATCCTTACCTGCACATCTTAATAAATTGCTCATTTGGTACTTTCCTTTATCCTTACCTGCACATCTTAATAAATTGCTCATTTTGTACGTTCCTTTATCCTTACCTGCACATCTTAATAAATTGCTCATTTTGTACTTTCCTTTATCCTTACCTGCACATCTTAATAAATTGCTCATTTTGTACTTTCCTTTATCCTTACCTGCACATCTTAATAAATTGCTCATTTTGTAATTTCCTTTATCCTTACCTGCACATCTTAATAAATTGCTCATTTCGTACGTTCCTTTATCCTTACCTGCACATCTTAATAAATTGCTCATTTTGTACGTTCCTTTATCCTTACCTGCACATCTTAATAAATTGCTCATTTTGTACGTTCCTTTATCCTTACCTGCACATCTTAATAAATTGCTCATTTGGTAATTTCCTTTATCCTTACCTACACATCTTAATAAATTGCTCATTTTGTACATTCCTTTATCCTTACCTGCACATCTTAATAAATTGCTCATTTGGTACTTTCCTTTATCCTTACCTGCACATCTTAATAAATTGCTCATTTGGTACTTTCCTTTATCCTTACCTGCACATCTTAATAAATTGCTCATTTGGTACTTTCCTTTATCCTTACCTGCACATCTTAATAAATTGCTCATTTTGTATGTTCCTTTATCCTTACCTGCACATCTTAATAAATTGCTCATTTTGTACGTTCCTTTATCCTTACCTGCACATCTTAATAAATTGCTCATTTTGTACGTTCCTTTATCCTTACCTGCACATCTTAATAAATTGCTCATTTTGTATGTTCCTTTATCCTTACCTGCACATCTTAATAAATTGCTCATTTTGTAATTCCTTTATCCTTACCTGCACATCTTAATAAATTGCTCATTTTGTAATGCTTCCTTTATCCTTACCTGCACATCTTAATAAATTGCTCATTTTGTATGTTCCTTTATCCTTACCTGCACATCTTAATAAATTGCTCATTTTGTACGTTCCTTTATCCTTACGTGCACATCTTAATAAATTGCTCATTTGGTACTTTCCTTTATCCTTAACCTGCACATCTTAATAAATTGCTAATTTTGTAATGCCTTTATCCTTGCGTGCACATCTTAATAAATTGCTAATTTTGTACGTTCCTTTATCCTTACCTGTACATCTCAATAAATTGCTCATTTTGTACGTTCCTTTATCCTTACCTGCACATCTTAATAAATTGCTCATTTTGTACTTTCCTTTATCCTTGCGTGCACATCTTAATAAATTGCTAATTTTGTATGTTCCTTTATCCTTACCTGCACATCTTAATAAATTGCTCATTTTGTACTTGCCTTTATCCTTACCTGCACATCTTATAAATTGCCTCATTTGTACTTTCCTTTATCCTTACCTGCACATCTTAATAAATTGCTCGTTTTGTACTTTCCTTTATCCTTACCTGCACATCTTAATAAATTGCTCATTTTACTTTCCTTTATCCTTACCTGCACATCTTAATAAATTGCTCATTTTGTACATTTCCTTTATCCTTACCTGCACATCTTAATAAATTGCTCATTTTGTACTTTCCTTTATCCTTACCTGCACATCTTAATAAATTGCTCATTTTGTACTTTCCTTTATCCTTACCTGCACATCTTAATAAATTGCCTATTTGTACTTTTATCCTTACCTTTATCCTTAATAAATAAATTGCTCATTTTGTACTTTCCTTTATCCTTACCTGCACATCTTAATAAATTGCTCATTTTGTACTTTCCTTTATCCTTACCTGCACATCTTAATAAATTGCTCATTTTGTACTTTCCTTTATCCTTACCTGCACATCTTAATAAATTGCTCATTTTGTACGTTCCTTTATCCTTACCTGCACATCTTAATAAATTGCTCATTTTGTACGTTCCTTTATCCTTACCTGCACATCTTAATAAATTGCTCATTTTGTACATTCCTTTATCCTTACCTGCACATCTTAATAAATTGCTCATTTGGTACTTTCCTTTATCCTTACCTGCACATCTTAATAAATTGCTCATTTGGTACTTTCCTTTATCCTTACCTGCACATCTTAATAAATTGCTCATTTTGTATGTTCCTTTATCCTTACCTGCACATCTTAATAAATTGCTCATTTTGTACTTTCCTTTATCCTTACCTGCACATCTTAATAAATTGCTCATTTTGTACGTTCCTTTATCCTTACATGCACATCTTAATAAATTGCTCATTTGGTACGTTCCTTTATCCTTACCTGCATATCTTAATAAATTGCTCATTTGGTACTTTCCTTTATCCTTACCTGTACATCTTAATAAATTGCTCATTTTGTACTTTCCTTTATCCTTACCTGCACATCTTAATAAATTGCTCATTTTGTAATTTCCTTTATCCTTACCTGCACATCTTAATAAATTGCTCATTTTGTACGTTCCTTTATCCTTACCTGCACATCTTAATAAATTGCTCATTTTGTACTTTCCTTTATCCTTACCTGCACATCTTAATAAATTGCTCATTTTATGCTTTCCTTTATCCTTACCTGCACATCTTAATAAATTGCTCATTTGGTACTTTCCTTTATCCTTACCTGCACATCTTAATAAATTGCTCATTTTATGCTTTCCTTTATCCTTACCTGCACATCTTAATAAATTGCTCATTTGGTACTTTCCTTTATCCTTACCTGCACATCTTAATAAATTGCTCATTTTGTACGTTCCTTTATCCTTACCTGCACATCTTAATAAATTGCTCATTTGGTACTTTCCTTTATCCTTACCTGCACATCTTAATAAATTGCTCATTTTGTAATGCCTTTATCCTTACCTGCACATCTTAATAAATTGCTCATTTTGTACTTTCCTTTATCCTTACCTGCACATCTTAATAAATTGCTCATTTTGTACTTTCCTTTATCCTTACCTGCACATCTTAATAAATTGCTCATTTTGTACGTTCCTTTATCCTTACCTGCACATCTTAATAAATTGCTCATTTTGTATGTTCCTTTATCCTTACCTGCACATCTTAATAAATTGCTCATTTTGTACTTTCCTTTATCCTTACCTGCACATCTTAATAAATTGCTCATTTTGTACGTTCCTTTATCCTTACCTGCACATCTTAATAAATTGCTCATTTTGTACTTTCCTTTATCCTTACCTGCACATCTTAATAAATTGCTCATTTTATGCTTTCCTTTATCCTTACCTGCACATCTTAATAAATTGCTCATTTTGTACTTTCCTTTATCCTTACCTGCACATCTTAATAAATTGCTCATTTGGTACTTTCCTTTATCCTTACCTGCACATCTTAATAAATTGCTCATTTTGTACGTTCCTTTATCCTTACCTGCACATCTTAATAAATTGCTCATTTTGTACTTTCCTTTATCCTTACCTGCACATCTTAATAAATTGCTCATTTTGTACGTTCCTTTATCCTTACATGCACATCTTAATAAATTGCTCATTTTGTACATTCCTTTATCCTTACCTGCACATCTTAATAAATTGCTCATTTTGTACGTTCCTTTATCCTTAGCTGCACATCTTAATAAATTGCTCATTTTGTACATTCCTTTATCCTTACCTGCACATCTTAATAAATTGCTCATTTTGTACGTTCCTTTATCCTTACCTGCACATCTTAATTGCTCATTTTGTACGTTCCTTTATCCTTACCTGCACATCTTAATAAATTGCTCATTTGGTACTTTCCTTTATCTTTACCTGCACATCTTAATAAATTGCTCATTTGGTACTTTCCTTTATCCTTACCTACACATCTTAATAAATTGCTCATTTTGTACGTTCCTTTATCCTTACCTGTACATCTTAATAAATTGCTCATTTTGTACTTTCCTTTATCCTTACCTGCACATCTTAATAAATTGCTCATTTTGTACTTTCCTTTATCCTTACCTGCACATCTTAATAAATTGCTCATTTTGTACTTTCCTTTATCCTTACCTGCATATCTTCTAAATGTTTCTGCCTGTGCATAACGGAAGACAGATCCTGATCCATTATAATACTGTGCATTGCTTTTATCATGTCTACCCTTCTGAGTATCTTTATCTATTCCCTTAGGGAATGCAGTGATATGCCCCGACATGGTACTCCGTGTTAACGAGTGAAGTATTCAATCACCAGAAAGTGAAGACAGGGAAGGATGGAAATAAGGCCGGTGTCTAGAAAACACTGCAGGCTACAACCAAGTTTAAGTCATTACAGCCTCCTTTTCCATGCAAGTGAAAGGGAATTACTGGCACCTATACAACAGTCAATTACAAGAAGCTTCCAAAAGGAGAAATGTGTATAAATTGTTTGGTCCTTTCACTGATAACAGGAAACAGCTGATAGGGCAATTGTACATGGAAAGGCACAATAATGTGGCACGACTGTTGTACTAATATACCCCACCATATAACCCTTAGCTACTTCTTTACTAATATACCCCACCATACAAGCACCCAAACAACCGCTGGACAAAACTGTGTTATGTTACAGGACTAGACTTTTAAAGAGCCCGGGGGTAGTCAGTCTTATATAAACCTACGAGAAGAGCAGTGTTTGCACAGACTGAAGTAATACTTAATTTCATAAACTTCAATCATGCCATGACTTACGAATGGGCTCCATTCCTATCAAGGTATCAAACTTTTTCACCCCAATCTATTATGTAATTCTTGTCTTTTATGTTAGACTTTCTCTTACACCTGCAGTTTTTATACCATCACTTTGACTCAGTGTAAGAGCCAGTCGTTTTTTTCCTCTTTGTTTTAACTTTAATAACACCGTAAGTTATATAATCTTACTACACAGTTTGCTGTTAGGCAGGTACAAAATTAGGGTTGCTACATCTATTATTTAGCCTATGGATTGTGTTTTCAATGCAACTTGTCCCTGTAGTTGAAGAAATTTGTAATGGCACAAAAGGAATACAGCTATCACGGAAAGCAGCAAACTAGTCAAGAAGCACAGTAACATTCGCATACAGCTACTGCCAGCAACATTCGCATACAGCTATATCCATCATGCAGAAAGCTCATCGTGTATGTTGGAGCTTACAGACAAATACAGCACTTAAAGCACAGAGTAATGCAGCTTTGACTTATTGCATTCATTGGTATTGCTGAAACCTGATCAGTCATATGTAGCACAGAAGGTGTTTTCTTCCCAGTAAAAACACTGTTCTGAATTTGAGGGTGAATTTAGTGCAAAATTTAATCCATTTCACATAATTCTTGAGCACTAGTTTCTGCCCTCCAGGGAATACTTCCTGCTTAGTGCAGATTCAATATGGGGATGGGTGTTGAGAAGACACAAGAGAAGTAAAACAGGATTGTTGCTGTTGTGTCATTTGGCTTTTCCCGGTTAGGGGTCGCCACAGCGGAACTCCGGTCCGCTAATGATTGGCAGTAGATTTTTATGTGCTGAGTTGCCGGCCCTGACGCACAACCTTCAAAGAAGGTACGCCGATTCACGCATGTCTCCACACTGAAGACGCTCTAGCTCAGAATCGAACAGGACAATGTCTTACTGTGAGGCGACAACGCTACCGCAGCACCACCACCACAGTATAGAAGTAAAACAGGGTAAGTGGTTGAAAAAACACATTTAGGTCAAAGTACAGAACTTAAAATGAACATGTTTAAAATAAAATAATTTAAAATGAAAATTTCACATGTGGACTCATTTCAGGACTATCTAGTAGACAGAGAGGGAATTCATCCATTTACACAGGCTCAGCCAGCACTTCCTTCAAAATGTACACAAGGATAATTGTTCTACAACTGATAAATGCCCGTTGCCCATGTTTTCAATGTTCATGCATTCTAACAACCTAAACTTCGATTGTCTTGGTTTCATATACTCAAGTGGCTTTCTTGAAGAAACTACGCTAGTCTCTTCTATTAATTTACTGTGTCTACAGTAACAGTCACTTCCATTTTCAAGGCAGTTTCTCCCTCAAAGTTGCCCACAAAACATCAGGTACCATACACATCTATTACCTAACTCGTACCAAACCAGACTTGAGAAAAAATAAAGATCAAACTGTCAAAGGCATGCCACATCACAGTCCCCAACCAACAGGTGGGTAATTACTCATGGAATACATAGGGCAGCCAATAAGGGCTCTGCTGGGGAGAGGAAGTAGACATGGTTTGGAATATGCAAGTCTCTCAGAAAACAGGCATCTTCTGAGAAGTTTGTAACCTGACCACAGGAGGGGTTAGCTGGTGTTAGGTGAAGACCTCTAGAGGACAAGCCTCTGGCCCCTTTCCTAATGACAGACTCTTACCTTCCAAAGCAGCAAATGTGCAAGAATCTTGCCCAGCCTGGCTCTCACCCTGTGGAAGAAAGGAACAAACAAGCCAAAGGGGTGCAGGAAGGGCAGCCATTAGGCAAGACGAAAAAAGAAACCGAGCAAGCTACAGTTTCATTATCACTCAGCTTTTAACCCCAATGAAAATGCAGCATTTCATATCAAAACAAAGCTGGTCAAGGAGCGCTGCACTGATTACGGAGGAAAGATGCTGCAAACAAATGATTTGAAGTAGCTGCCTCAGTTGTAGAACTCACACTATGACATGATAAACCAGCACATTTGACATTCAGCACATGTTCACACAAAGCTGCTACTTCTTTCTTTTAGTTGCAAAGCAAACATGAAAGTATTTGCAAAAAAAAAGGCAGCTTACTTACACCTACAATCTCCACTACCACAATGACCTCTTACCTCCTTTGGAGTTAGTCTCATGGAAAGGATTTTGTCTACAATAGCAGCATCTTCTTCACTTGGATTTTCCTAAAAAACAGAAAGACAGAGATAAAGGATTCATAAGTAAACATCAAAATTAATGTCACAATCTCCCAAAGTCTAAACTCATCAGCAAGGTTAAAAAAGAATCTCTACAAGCTGACAACTTGGACTGTAGCATACAATAAAAAAGCATGCAAAATGTGGAATGATAATTATATTTTTGGTAGAGACATCAGGTCCAATGTTTTTTTTCATTACCATCGCCATGTTTTAATAAATGTTTGTACTATCCCTAAAAGGGGGAGGAGTGTTATTTCCTTCAACTCAATGGAAGTAGTGGAAAAAGGGGCAAGTTTGCCAACTAGCTGTACTATCAATCTACTAGACTGTTTTAAAATGGCTTTTGCATACCTTGCATATGGCTTATGCAGGTATGCAATGGCTCTCTCCACTGTGTCACTAATGCAAGGATACTGCTCCTACAGCTGGTGCCACAATGCTTTCCATCAGCTCAGGAACACTCATTACTGTCCTCCACAGATTCATCAAACCTCTAACAATTAACCTTTAGCATCTTGGAGGTTAATGAAGTTGCACCTGCAAAATGAAATCACCTGCCAGCATACATCAGAAAGGGGTTGGTATTATGGTTACCTCACAGTCAAATTACAGGGTTTGATTCTCATCCCTGAAAGGGAAAATGATGAGACTTAAAATGGCCTGCAAGGGCAGCTAGCCGAGCACCTACCTATGAACCTGCACCATGTGTACTCAAAACTGTAAACTTAGAATCGGAGGCTACAGTAACTGTCAGCGCTACAAGTACAATCAGAAACAGTCCTTGAATAGACCACACTGCTCAGCCTCTTGAGGTTTTTATACAATATGCTGCCATCTATTCACGTGTCATATTTACTTTAGTACTTTACTTCATGAACTCTCTTGCAATACTTACCTACTTCCATCACTGTTCCGTTTCTGTATACAATCAAGCAGCATGTACCCAAAAATTAATGCTCAGGAATGTGTCTTGTAGAGAGATTTTCCACTAGGCTACACAACTTCTGATATATTTGCAGAACATAAACTATAAACATAAACTTTATGATAAATTACTTCAAACCTACAGATAATGATATGCTGAATACATTTACAGAGAAGGTGTGGGGGTACAATGTGTAGCGCTTACTTTTCTGACAGACCAATGACAAATGATTCGGACAGTGACTAAGGAAAATAATGGCTGCACTTCTTACAGCTGATGGAAAATGCAAAGCTACGGGACATGATTACTAAAACTGGTATACTCAAACATAAAAAAACTGATCACAAATAAACCACATTTTGATAATTTGAAGCAACAGGTAAAAACAAACCACTCACAGCACCTTTAAATACGTATGGGCACAAAAACAAACCACTCCTAGCTCCTTTAAATATGCAAGAGCACAAAAGCAAATCACTCGTAGCACCTTTAAATCCGTATGGGCACAAAAACAAACCGCTCACACCACCTTTAAATCCGTACGAGCACAAAAACAAACCGTTCACAGCACCTTAAATCCGTATGGGCACAAAAACAAACCGCTCACAGCACCTTTAAATACGTATGAGCACAAAAACAAATCACTCGTAGCACCTTTAAATACGTACGAACACAAAAAAGAATCACTCGTAGCACCTTTAAATCCGTATGGGCACAAAAGCAAACCGCTCACACCACCTTTAAATATGTATGGGCATATCTCACACTTTTTCATTTTAAACGCTATTATCGATGCACAAATTTTTGACAGAATATTTAAATTTCAAATGAATATTTTTTTCACATTTTGTGAATGGGCAAAGTTCTACTGGGCTGAAAGCTCCTTTTCACAAGCCCAATAAGAAAAGCTCTACAACATGTCAACTGTAAAATCAGATGAACAGGTCGCACTCTTAGCTGGATGATGTTCTTTATTTAGCGCTTTCATCAGTTAATAAAACAATGACTTCTTCAGAATGTTGTAACACACTTTACATCCACCTTATATACTACCATGTGTTTAATCAATTAAGTCAATTAACTTTCCCTCCAAAAACATTTTTAAAGCCCGATTGGGTGAAAGTCCTGGATGGTCTGCAATGTTAGTAGGACCGCTCTCATCTTGTGGACACTGATGTGCAACTTGGTCTCAAATAGGGACCATGTGCCTTGGACCATCCTTCTCTGGAAATGCCTCCACCCCGACAGGGAGGCGTCCATGATCACTGTGGCTTGGGGTTGCAGGAGGCAAAAAGGTCCCAACTGGAGATCCTTGGTCTGAACCCACAAGGTCAGATGCTGTTTGCAGGCCAGAGATAGGAATCCAGGTAGACCTGGGGTGAAGACAAGCTGACCACTGTACCGCTAGAGTCCACTGGAGCACTCGCATGTGAAACCTGGCTAGGGGGCCAATAGAACAGCTGCTGACATCGACCTATGAATCTGAAGAATGAGATGGGCTGGGGCACTGTCCCGATCCAGAAGTGAGAGAAATTGCTTCTGGAATGTGGTTATTCTGTGTTGGGAAACAGCTGCAGTCTCTGACACAGTGATGAGAATCATTCCTATGAATCCTAGCCTCTGGCAAGGAAGCAGGACAGACTTCAGAAGGATGACACTACTGCCTAGATTTTGAAAGAGGCTTAGGATGAAATTCATGGCTAGGGAACGACTATGTATTGTGGGAGCCATAAGAAGCCAATCGTCCAGATAGGGAAAGACCTGAAATCCCTGCAGCCGGAGATGGGCTGCAACCACTGCCATACATTAGGTGAACACCCAATGGGGCGGGGAGGGGGGCTGAGGTGAGACTAAAAGGCAGGGCTCTGAACTGATGATGACTGGGCCCCAGCTGGAAACACAGGAATCTCCTGGAGTGCCTGTCTATTTTTATGTGACAGTACGCATCCTTGAGATCTACGGAGCACATCCAATCAATCACCCTTGCGCAGAAGTGGCAGAATGGACTGTACAGTGACCATCTGGAACTAAGACTTCTTGACCGATAAATTCAGTCGGCTGAGGTCCAGAATGGGACATAGGTTTCCTGTTCTTTTTGGCACTAAAAGAAGCAAGAGCAAGTCCCAGATCATAGCTGTCCTGTGGGGACCTTTTGGAGGGCCCTTTTTTGAAGGAGGCTGTGCACCTCTATGACAGCCAACTCCCTCTGGCGGGGTGGAACATCTGGGAGTGACTTCTGTGGTAGAGGGGGTGTTGGATAGGAATGAAATAACCCCTGGACATGATGTTTAGCACCCACAGGTATGAGGTGATAGCTGCCTAGGCCAGTTGATGCAGGGAGATATGACCGCCGACTGCCTCCAGCGCAGGACAGTTGGGCAGCAATTAAGGGGCGTTGCTGGGGTTTCTCTGAAAAGGGTTCTCAGAAGCCCTGAGTGTGCAGAGCCCCCTCTGCCCCTAGCGTGGCACCTGACACTGATCCCTCTTCCCACCCGGAAAAGGAGGATTCCTGCAAAGCATCCTGGAAGGAAGACTATGTCCTGCAGAACAACAGCTTCTTACTACTCCTCTGCATCTTGGAGAAGGACTGTTGGGAGTAGAAAACTTGATCCCGACCACTGACAAGGTCTTACCCTTTGCTATATGTGGGTCAAAGTGTCCTTGACCTACAGACTAAGAGTGGTTCCATCAAATGGGGCATTAGTAAAGGATGCCTTAAAATTGTCCACAAACCCGCAAAGGTGAAGCCAGGCATGGCGTCTAATGGCAATGCCTGTATCCGCCACTTGAGAGGTGGCCTCAACAGAGTTTGGAATCAACCTCATTGATGCATTAGCTAGAGAAGTGAGACTGGATAGCTTCAGAGAAACCACCTTTATGCTCTCCTGAGGTACCAACTCAAAGGGAAGAGGACAGCTCCGAGATCAAATCCCTTTGCAGCTGGGTAAAGTGTGGAATATAGTTTGCTATTTTCGGTTCAAATGTGGCTGAGATGTACATGTGCTTCCCAAACCGATGAATCACCCTATACTCCCTGTTAGGGGGATGGACCAAAGAGCTCTGTTATGCGAGCTCCTTCTTGGTGGCTGAGGCAACCACAATAGCATCCACCAGAACTCCTTTACTCCAAAATGGCTTGTCCTTAGGGGGGCTGAGAAACGTATCAGAACTCTTGGGCACTGGTTCAACGGTGTCCAGCTCCTTCCACACCCTGCAGGCCACAAGCTGGACTAACTTGCCCGCAGGGGGAGACACCCAGGAAGTGGATGGGCCTACCCCAAAAGCCTTCAAGAACATGGACTCCTCGGAAGCTGGTGTTGCAGACGACCAACCACCTCGCTCTAAGGATTTCCAGAATGTCACGGCGGGACACCTCCTCAGACGGTAGTCTGGGGGACCCATCCCCTTCCTCGAAATCAGTGTCTTCTGTTAGGTGTCTCCTCTTGCACGACCTCTTCTAAGGAGGCTCCTCCACCGTGGCTTCAGGGGAGGACTCGGAAAAGAAGGGGACCCCTATGGGGTAATACTCTTCTGAAGGCTATCCTGGAGGGATAGCTGACCCCGAACGAATGATGTAGACTCGCCTGCCCAAAATGGAACCCAGTAAGGTAGGGTCCAGAGCTGAAGAAGAGGCAGCCAACCAACCAGAGATGGTCCTCTCTTTCCTCATCCCTGCCAGCTGCGGCAGACTGGGCTGGGAGGGGAAGACGCTGGCACAGTACTGATGTCTCGGAACGATATCAAGCCCGAGCTATCCAAGGAGGTGGAGGAACGATCCGACAACTCCAGACCGGGAAACCCCCCCCCCCAAATGGCCTCCATGGAACTCGTGGATCCAAGGTAGAGCCGACCTAGGAGGCATGGGAATAGGGGTACTACCCAACGCCAAGTGCTTCTCCTTCGACAAGCTCCGACTCTTGGGCACCGAACTCAAAGTAGTTGGGCAGGAGGAGAGGAGGTCAGGAGTGGGTGAGGTGCCCCTTGTCACATGGCCAGGGGATGGTAGCAGACCCAGTTCCATTTGGGCTATGAGGAAGCTCATCATCATTAGGTCCATATCCGACAAGAAAAGACTCCAAGTCTGCAGTCCCTGGAAGAGGACCAGTAGGTTGTACCTCCCTTGGCTCCTCTGACCTCGGTTTGATCTGTTGGTTGAGATCTGACAAAGCCTCTTCGGATCTGAAGGCTTGGAGAGGGCTGGAGAGTCCATGATGACAATCCGCTACAATGGAGCCGTCAGATCCGAAGGTCCAGATGGATCCAAACTAGCTAGGGGTCTCAACCAACAGATCAGAGGAGTCAAGGGGAACCTTGAACCACTGTTCGGATCTAAGGGTCTGTCTGCCTGGGAAGGGTCAGATCCGCCTGTGGGAGCAGAGGCTTTCAGAGCGCAGGTGCCCAGACCCAAAGTCCCAGAGGCTGGGCTTTGATCCGGAGCACATGGATCAGAGAGCATGTGTCATTTTGCTGCATGATCCAGAGAGGAACAGTGCTTCCTCTTGGGATCCTACGGACCTTTGGAGGGAGACCCCAAGACCAAGGCTCCCATTTTAGCCAGTTCCTTGAGGAACAATTTATTTCTACGGTCAAAGAGAGCCTGGGGATTAAAACCAGCACAGATGTCACAATCACTCTACAAGTGGGGATCTCCTAGACAGTAGATGCACTCCTAGTGTGTTGGCAGGTACAAGCGTGCGACCGCATGAGGAGCAGCTCCTGAAACCCGAAGGTTTTTCACCCATATCAGGGAAGAAAAAATGCACGGACACACACTCAATCATTCACTCACTCACTCAAAGAGAGAGAGAAAGGGGAAAAGAGCAGGAAGACGACCCTAACGCCAGAGAAATTTAAAAGGGGGGGGGGGGACTACTCTAAACTACAATAAATCAAAACCAAGCAACTCTAATCCAGGAGAAGGAAAAAACATAGAAAAGGAGAGAAAAACCCAAGAAAAATAACAGTTATCTGACACTAGAGAGTTCAAGCAGCAGGACCACAACTGTTCACAATCACATCAAACGAGATCTGAGGATTGTGGGTAACAGGAAGTGAGGGGAGGAGCTTGAGTTCAGGAGCTGCCGCTTACTTTGCCAGCTCGAATCCGAAGTGGGATGCTAGACCCAACTGTGATCAATAATGACACAAGACAGCATCAGATCATCGGGGTTTCACAGAGTGATGGGATACAACAGTAAAAAAGTACAACTTTACGAACTTGGCATAACAGTATATTTGATGGATCTGACCAAGCTCAGGAGAAAGCGTTTTCTTAAATATAGTTCTATAGTGGCAGCTCATGGCGCTTTATAATTTTTTAACAAAAATAAAAACCTTTAACTAAAAAATGAAATGGAAACAGATGATCCGCTGTGGCGACCCCTAACGGGAGCAGCCGAAAGAAGAAGACTCTACAGGCTGTTAAGGTAGTAAACTCTCTCAGGTCTTTCAGAAATATTAAAATATGGAATGAACCTCTAAGCTTTGGAAATGGTTCCTTGTTTTCCATCTCCAGACCTTCCTCCAATCAGCTCTCCCGGACCCTCCCACCATTGTCTAACTGCCTTTAAATAACTGACCTGTTAAATGTAATGTTAATAGGAATAAAAGCACTCATCCAGCTATACCTACCTGAACAAACTACTTGAAACTTTAACAATCTTTATTCCTCCAACAGGAAAGGCATCGCAGAGACAGCCTCCAACATCTGATAGTGATTTTATATGGTTTAATCCTCTGCAAACAGGGAATGAGGATGTGGTTGAATGAAACAGCACTACAACAGTAATTTATTCATAAACCTACCCATCAGGGCAAGCTCTTCAACAACTGTACTATGTTCTTCTTTCACACCACTTTCACAGCAGTCCTGACTACTGGAACAATTTCTAAATTGCATAACGATATGGACATGGCCTGCCAGGAAGGCCTAGTCTGCACCACACCCAGCAGGATGGTTATAGGAAACCCAACTGCAGCTCTGGAAGAGGTGCCCAAGCTTGTAACATTTACAAAAGGTAAGGATAGAGAGTTCTGCATCTCACTCTAATATACCCTGCATAGTTGCATCGTTATGCATCTCATTCTAATATACCCTGCACAGTCGCATAGTTATGCATCTCATTCGAATATACCCTGTACAGTCGCATCGTTATGCATCTCATTCTAATATACCCTGCATAGTCGCATCGTTATGCATCTCATTCTAATATACCCTGCATAGTAGCATCGTTATGCATCTCATTCTAATATACCCTGCACAGTCGCATAGTTATGCATCTCATTCTAATCTACCCTCATAGTCGCATCCTCAAGCATTTACAAAAGGTACGGACAGAGAGTTATGCATCTCACTCTAATATACCCTGCACAGTCGCATCGTTATGCATCTCATTCTAATACACCCTCATAGTCGCATCCTCAAGAAAGGGCCAAGGTAAGGATAGAGAGTTATGCATCTCATTCTAATATACCCTCATTGTTGCATCCTCAAGAAAGGGCCATGGTAGTAGATGCATTCAAAGTGTGATGGACTCCAACAGTTCCCCCCACTTTCTTACCTTTGAAAGTATATTAAAAAAAAAAAAAAAGATACAATTCACTAGCCATTTGGAAAAGTACAGTTTTGTACCTACCATAAATGTAGATGTTCGAAGATCCACATTGCTGCAGTCCTGACACTTGGGTAGTCCGCTGTCCACGGTCGGCCCGAATATCAAAGTATAAGGCTGACGTCGGTCATGGCGCATTTTACTGACGTCAGGATGTCAGGGTACAAATGCGCATGACCGGCGTCATATCCTCAGTCTTTTCTTGCCCCAGATGTCAGAAGACCTTAAAAACAAAGGTCAAAACCAAAAGACAGCAAACAAATAACCAACCACCCGTGCACTAACTATATGTATAATACATATACAATATACACAATATGTACAACCCAACCCACACAACCACCTCTAACTACAGAGGGGAAGGAGGGAGGGTAAATTGGACTGCAGCAATGTGGATCTTCGAACATCTACATTTATGGTAGGTACAAAACTGTACTATGTTCTTCATCTCACATTGCTGCAGTCCTGACACTTGGGTAGAATCCCAAAGCAGAGGTAAGGGAGGATGGCTAACTATAAGGAAGCAGGAGCTGCCAAAATGCCCTGCAAAACCGCAGTGGCAAAACCAGCCCTGGACTTAGAGTAAAGTGGCAGGTGATAATGCTTAGAGAAAGTATGCACAGAACTCCAAGTAGCTGCCTCCAAAATATCCCTGGTTGCCACCCCCCTCAAAAAAGCTGTTGAAGTGGCAGTAGCCCTAGTGGAATGAGGCCTAATCCCAGCTGGAACCTCCTTGCCATGATGGGAATAACAGAAAGCAATGCAAAACCCAATCCACTTAGAAATAGTTTGTTTTGACACAGGCTTGCCCTGAGAACTCAAAGCAAAAGAAACAAAGAACTGCTGAGACTGCCTGAACCCTTTAGTTCTGTCCAAATAATAACGCAACTGCCTGTGTACATCCAAAGTGTGCAAAATCTTTTCCCCCTTATTTTGGGGATTTGCATAAAAAGTAGGCAAATGAATAGTCTGGTTTAAAGCCACACTAGAAACCACCTTAGGCATAAAGGAAGGATTAGTACGTAATGATACCCTATCCTTATGGAAAATCAAGAAAGGCTCAACTGCCATAAGGGCCTGTAATTCAGAAACCCGTCTTGCAGAGGTAATGGCCAACAAAAAAGCAGTCTTCCATGATAAATATTTCAACTCAGCAGTAGCTGCAGGCACAAAAGGTTGTAGAGTGAGTTTCTCCAACACAAAATTGAGATCCCAAGCAGGAGTAGGAGCTCTTCGTGGGGGTCTTATATTCTTTGCCACTCTAAGAAATTGCTTGAACAAAGGATGAGAAAACAATGGCGGGTCGCAATCATAGTGAGCTGAAATAGCTGCAGCATGAACTTTAATAGAAGAGAAAGACAAACCTTTGTCTAGTAACTCAGTAAGATATTGAAGAGCCACACACAAATTAGGCTCAGAAACATCAAAATCTTTTGCTGCACTCCAAAATAAAAATCTCTTCCATTTATCAGCGTACACCTTCCTTGTACTAGGCCTTCTAGCTTCCAAAATAACATTCAAAACTTGCTGAGGAAGTGGAGGCCCATTATGGTTCAAAACAGAATATGCCAGGCTGTTAGGTGCAGAGAGTGAAGCTTGACATTGAGCAAATGGCTGTCCACCTGTGACAACAGGTGTGGAATCGAAGGCAAAGGCCATGGAGGCTTTCGTACTAGACTCCTTAGTAATGGGTACCAGTGCTGTCGAGGCCAATCTGGAGCTATTAAAATCATCCTTGGCTTGTCCTGTCTGACCTTCAGAAGTACCTTTGGGAGGAGAGGCAGAGGTGGAAAGGCATACACATGAAGATTGCTCCAATTGAAAGAAAGAGCATCCACTCTCCAAGCTGTGGGATGAAACCTTTTTGTGCAAAACTTTGGCAGCTGATGGTTCAGTGGAGAAGCGAACAGATCTATGTCTGGAGTTCCCCATGACACTGTCAATTTCTGAAATACATGAGGATCCAATTTCCACTCGTGGGGATCCATAATCCGTCTGCTCAACACATCTGCTAAGGAGTTCTGTGCTCCTGGCAGAAACCTTGCCTGAAGATTGAGCTGTAAACTGAGAGCAGTCTCCCATAAAATCATTGCTTGCCTGCATAGAGGATAAGAATGCGTTCCCCCTTGCTTGTTGATGTACCACATGACAGTTGTGTTGTCTGTTAGAATCAACACCTGTCCTGGAAGAAGGAATTCCTTGAAAGCTATTAATGCAAACTGGACTGCTAACATCTCCTTCATGTTGATATGTAGATGTTGTAGTCTGACAGGCCACTTGTTTTGTATCCATTTTCCATTCAGATGAGCTCCCCAAGCTTTGTCTGAGGCATCTGTCGTTAAAATCTGACTCGCCTCTGGCCGGGTCACAGAGAGTCCCTTGTTTAGGTGACATTCCTGAGCCCACCACAAAAATTCCTTCTGAATGCAAGGTATTATTTGAATGACAGTGTCCAGATCCTGGCAGTGCTGTGTCCATACATTTTTGAGATACCATTGTAGCTTCCTCATATGCAGTTTGGCATTGGGAAGCACCAGAATACAAGATGCCATGAACCCTAAGGCTTGAAGGACTGTCCCTGCAGTCAGCCCGGACTGATGAGATAGTTGATGGAAGTAAAGGGATAGACTCTTTTGTTTGTCCGGGGTTAAAAAGGCCATCTGGGCTGCTGTATTCAGTCTTACACCCGGAAAGCACATGTCTTGAGAGGGTACTAGACTGGACTTTATTTCGTTCACAGAATACCCTAGGCATCTTAGCACTGCTATCACATATTCCAAATGAGGAAGAAGCTCTTCCTTTCCTTGAGCCAGAATTAGGCAGTCGTCCAAATAAGGATAGATCTGTATTCCTTTTAGTCTGAAGAAAGCTATCACTGGAGCCAGAACTTTCGTGAACACCCTGGGCGCAGTAGATAAGCCAAAGGGCAATGCAGAGAACTGATAGTGAGAAGTCCCAGCTCGAAAACGCAGATACTTTCTGCAACTGAGTCTGATAGGAACATGAAGGTAAGCCTCCTTGAGATCCAAAGTTACCATCCAATGATCTTTGCCCAGCAGAGGTAAAAGCTGCTGCAACGTCAACATTTTGAACTTGGGAATGTCCAGATAAGTGTTGAGGATAGATAAATCCAAAACTGGTCTCCACGTGTTCCCCTTCTTTGGTACTAGGAACAGGCGAGAATAAAATCCTAGGCCCACTTCTGGCAGAGGGACCGGCTGTATGGCCCCTAGTTGGAGCAACAGAGAAACTTGTTTGTGAGCCTCTATTCTTTGTTGAGGAGGAACGTCTGGCATGCCTTTGAAAGGAGGCAAGGTATGGAAATAAAACCTGTAGCCGTGGTGTATGATATCCAATACCCATCTGTCCTGGGTAATTAAACTCCAATTTTCTCTGAAAAGTGCCAACCTTCCTCCCAAAGGTGCTGCCAGACGAGCAGGCTCTGGCAGCTGAAAAGGTAGGTCATTGGGTCTGCTTACGAAAGGACTGACCCCTGCCCTCACCGAAGCCTGTGCAGGAGAACTCCCTGTCCTAGGCCTGAAAGAGCCCTGAGCTCTGCCCTTACCACGTCTAGATCTACCCCTAGACTGGGGATCATAAGAAGGATACGTCCACCCCTTAGTAGGCCAATTTCTACTAAACTTTGGAGGCTGGACCTGCAAAAAATCTTTAACAGTCTGCATAGACTTAGCCTTGTCTTCCATATTCTTCAAGACTGTCTCAACAGGAGGACCAAACAACACGTCAGATTGTAAAGGAGCATCTAAAATCCTTGTTTTAACATGTTCAGACAAATTCTGATCCCTCAGCCAGGTGTGCCTGCGAAGAACAGTCCCCAGTGGCAGCCACCCTAGACGAGGCCTGTACAGCATCAAAACCACATTGCAAAGAATGCTTACCCACCTGTTCAGAAACATGTACTAAATCTTGCAACTCTTTACAATCAATACCTACTGCCAGAGCATCAACCTTAGACTTCAATTGTGAAAGGAGATAGTTTTGGTATTTCAACATGTGAAACTGGCAATTCAGAGCTCTCATAGCAAGAGTGGAAGAAGTATAAACTTTCTTTCCCCATCTATCCAAGGCCCTAGCCTCCTTGTCTGTAGGAACCGGATTCTTAACAACAGAAGCCTTAACACCCTTAGGCCCCTGGCTAACAGTTTCTGGGTCCGCCCTAGGACTCTTAAAAAGATACTTATGAACTTCAGGCACCCTGTAATACCTATTCGGTTTAACAGGAGCAGGAGGCAAAGAATCAGGATTAAGAGAAGCCTCAGTAAAAACATCTTCCACTACATCCAAAACAGGAGGTATAGCCAAAGGCCTATGCTGGGGTAAAAACAGAAATTCCCTAAGCCTTTTCCTGGAATCAGAGAAATCCTGGCCCTCCCACTTAAAATGCTCCCTCATGGAATGAAGAGTTTCTGAAAAAGAAAAATCCTCAGGAGGAGTAGCAGGAGGAGTAGAATCATCCACATCAGAATCAGAATAAGGAGAGTACTCCTGCAAGTCTTCAGCCGAAGACTCTGAAACATCTGAAGCTTGCTCAAAACCCCCCAGCTCAGGCTCTACCCTAGGTCTCTTAGCAGGAGGGGGCATAGAACCCCTAATCAAAGTAATCAAATCTTCTGCCATTTTAAGCATATGCTTCTTGGGCATAGTACCTGAAGAGCTAGGGGTAACACCAACTGAAGCCAAACCTGGCCTGCCCCTGGGAGAAGCCTTAGTAACAGAAGGAGAGGGCCTAACCACCTTAGGAAGGGAGGGGAGTATAGTAACCTGAGAAGCCCCCTCAGCCTGACTTGCATCCTGAGAGGCCACATCTTGCAATAATAAAGTTTCACTCTGTGAACACAAAGAAATCTCCGGTGGAGCCACCGGCTCCACCGACACCTCCAAAGAACCGGCGTCCGGCACAGACGGTTCTTCTAGCCTAGGCTTAACTGTCTTGTCCTTGCGCTTCTTCGAGGAAGCGGGCGTCGGAGCATCCGACGGCATTTTATAATTGCACCGCTTCCCAAAGACTAACCTTGCACAATCCAACCTTCTCTTTATAGTGCGTTTATTAAATCTAGCACAAGAGCAACAGCCAACAACGTCGTGCTCAGGCCCTAAGCAAGGAATACACAAAGTATGATAATCTCTATGCGGTATCTGTTTCCCACAAGAAACGCAATTATTAACTTTTTCTGACATCCGGTAAATGACTGAGGCAAGAAAAAACAAAAATATTCCCCAACGGGGTACTTAGCCAACTTTGAACTCGGTCTGAAACTTCTAAATAGGAAAATCTCAGAACGCCAACCGGCACTTGCAATGCTGCTTCTGCATCGGACCATGCGGCAAAAAAGACTGAGGATATGACGCCGGTCATGCGCATTTGTACCCTGACGTCCTGACGTCAGTAAAATGCGCCATGACCGACGTCAGCCTTATACTTTGATATTCGGGCCGACCGTGGACAGCGG
This sequence comes from Protopterus annectens, assembly GCF_019279795.1. Lineage (NCBI taxonomy): Eukaryota > Metazoa > Chordata > Ceratodontiformes > Protopteridae > Protopterus > Protopterus annectens. The sequence continues at coordinate 857,973,307 of NC_056750.1, forward strand.
ACTACCCAAGTATCAGGACTGCAGCAATGTGAGATGAAGAACATCTACAGTCCTACCCTCCGTGCAGCATAGGACATGTTCTTGAGTAAATTTCTCAGCTGCCAGCACACAATCAGGTAGTGTAACAATCTCCCATCTTTGTTTCGAAGCCTGGGAAATAAGACAAATACTGCAATGACTAAGTTGAGGGTAAGTTCTACAAATACTTTTGCTCTAAAGGATGGATTTATTCCCAGGCACACAGTGTCCTTGTGAAAAACTAAAAATGGAGCTTTACATATAAAGGCTTGAAACTCTCTTTGCAGAAGTCATGGCTACCAACAGGGTCATTTTTCCAAGTTAAAAATGAGAGATACTGCATCTGCAGGATAAAAGTAACAATCAGTGCTTCCAGTGTATAATTTAACCCCATGGAGGGGCAATAAATTAATTGGCTTGTCAGAAGCAGGAGACATCTTAGATAGTAACACCAATCAAGCATGCAAGCAGTAGGTCAAAGGAAAGAAGGCTAAATTGTCTGAAAGGGGCACCTTAACAGAAGCACAGGTCAACCCGGAATTACAAAATTAATTTAAATCCTGATGGATAAGGGACAGCACTGTCAAGATGGGGTCCCGGCTCTTATGGCACAGAAAGGAAACCTCTTCCACTTGGATAGCTACGGTATCCTAATGTTAAAGCCTTCTAGCATCCTTACGTATCTTGTATATGCCCTCAGTAAGTTAATGCCTGAAGGGAAAGAGATCCAATTAAAAACACAGCATGTAAAGCTCTCCTTGATAACTTCCACAAGGAGAGAGAGAACTAGGGCCACCTCAGCCAAAAGTAACTTATTAAGGGCACCTTTAGACCCTCCTTCCTTACCATTTTGAATTGGCAAGGGGAAAAAGGGGGAGCAGAGAGAATGCACACAAGAGGATACCTGTACATCAGAAGGAGGAATCCACTGCCCAAATGCCTTTTTGAGCAGCATCTGTGCACAACCTATTTAGCTGATCCACTACTGAATTCAGACAAGATGGCCTTTAGGGTCATCTAGAACTGTAGTGGTACCTCTCAGGTATCCGGAGCCACAAAAGAATATGAGTTCTCCCCATATGTTCATATACCACAATGCTGTAGTACTGCCTATTGTCACCTGCAGAACACCTTTCTTACACACTAGTTTGAAAGTAGAGTAGAAGTAGACATCCTCAAACATTTAGGACTTTCTTTCCTTGGGCTGCATTTCAAGCCTTGGACTTTCAGGCTAGGAGAATACACCCTCCAGGCCAGGTGTGATGGGTACCCACAGGTTCTGTCTAACCTGGATGGACAAAACTCCAAGTCGTAAGTTATGCAAGACATATTAGGAACTATATCCTACATGGGCTACCAATACTTGCTCCAATCCTAGGTACATTAGAGGAGTTCTCATGTTTGTCTTTGCTAGGGGTAGCATCACTTACGGCTTGAGCTACACTGGCTGAAACATTCTCCCAGGTCATCTCATGGAAGTATTGCACCAATTGGTTTACCTTCTCTTGGGGGAGGGGCCAAATCCTGAAATGCTCCCAAAAATATCACTTCTAGAAAGGATAAAGCTGAACTTGGGAATTCTGAAGGAAAACCTGAGCCTTCAGAAGCAGTAAACAGAGAAATGGAGGATGCGTGTCGACCTCCTGCATTAAGTGCCTGAATTTGCCAGTCATCCAGCTAAAAGCAGATGTGCCTGCCGTTTGTTCGGCAGTAACCTAGTACTGGAGCCAAGTATTCAAATCCAGGGATGCAGTCGTCAACACAAACAGCAGTGGGAGCCTGACAATAAATTGGTGGTTCTTATGAGTGACAACATGGAAACAATTATCAAGGACCGACTGTCGGGACAAGAGAAGCAGCAGTAGCACAGTTTCCACTGCTCCTTTGCTGTCTGAGCACCAGAAAAAGTTCTGAATAACCCCCACCACCATTTTGTTCCTCTCTGATAAAGTACAGTTGTGTAAAAACTCACCATAACAGCAGATACCCTACTAATCACTTCTGCTGTACTACTGCCTGATGGGATATCCTGCCAATGACATGAACAGCTGACTAATATACAAAAACCTAGGTGCTGTCCTCTCACGCCATGCGTTTAAATTATGACCCAAGTTAGAACTTACTTGCCCCAGACCGTAACACTAAATAAGAGGAGGAGACAACTATGCACACAAGTATGTGTTCGTAGAAGAAAAGGACAAAAGGAAGGAGTCCAACTTGGACAAGAAAGACTAAACAAGTCCACAGGGACAAAAAGGTAGGATACAATACCACAAAATCAATCATTAGGACATCTACTGTTTTGGTAAGTTCTTACACAACTATACTGTCCTTCCAAGATTACTGTTGCAATACTACTGAATGATGAGAGAATATTAAAGCGGTTGAGAAGGAATAAAGAAAGAAGACAGTTGTGATCCAACAAGCCCTGCAAGATGGTCATAGCAGATTCAGTTCTAACTCTGGAAAACACATCAAGCATGCAATGCTTAGTAAATGGGTGGACAGAGAATTATATTGCTGCTTCAAGAATAATTCTATACTCTTACCCCCGGAAGAAAGTCACAGAAAAAAGCTACTGCCCTGATGGGATGAACCTTGACTGATGCAGGGAGTAGTTTGCCATTAAAGTAGCAAAAAGAAATGGCTTTAGAAATATAAACATTTGCCTAGAGACTAGCAAACAAAGTTATTTTCTTGGAAGGAGAAAAAGAACTCACTTCCCAATGTACTTAGACTTTTTTTTGTAAAACCCACGTTGCCTATGCACATCCAATGACTGAATAAATTCTTTCACTTCGGTACTGAAGGAAAAAAGCAGGGAAGATTGATGGAGTGATTCAAGAATTTATTACCCACCTTGGGAAGAAAAGATAGATTTACTTCCAAAGGTGACTACCCTTGTGGAAAATAAGGCAGGATGGAATGGCCAAAGCTTGTAGTGCAGTTACTCTTAGCTGAAGAAATTAGAAGTTATGTCCTTACCATAACGTTCCATGTGGAGTGTTCATCTCGCCGTTTGTTCTTACACCTGGGTTCAGAGCCGATCCTCGGCTCCGTGTCGGCCGCTCTGCAAGCTCTGCATCGAGAAGAAGCTCGAGACCAACCTAACTCCCACAATCCCCCTCTGCCTTTACCTCAGATCTAGTTTGCAAGCAAACCAGGAGTCAGAGAGAGAAACACATTCATGCCAAAAAACATAAGTGCAAATATATATATATATATATATATATATATATATATATATATATATATAGATATATACCTATATATACCTATATACACAACAACTGCGAAATGCAGAAGCAGGATAAACCAAACCAGGCACCAAACTGAACGTTCTTCCTGAGGGTGGGAATGTAAGAACAAAGGCGAGATGAACACTCCACATGGAACGTTATGGTAAGGACATAACTTCTAAATGTGAGAGTGTTCGATCTCGCCGTTTGTTCTTACATCTGGGTAGCGTCCCTAGCTCCATGTTCCTGAGGAACTCACGGGAGAACGTTCTTGAGCACAGTGGAACCAAAGGTTGCCCTGTCCCTAGAAACCCTGTCTACCTTGTAATGAGAAATGAAAGTATGTGGTTTAGACCAAGTGGCAGCTGCACAAATAGTGTCTAATGGTAAGCGAGCTGCATGAGCCAGAGATGTAGATACTGATCTTGTAGAGTGCACCTTGGGTTTGACAGGTAAAGTTTGTTCCGAAGTAGCATAAACAAATATAATGCAATCAGTTAACCATTTGGAAAGGGTTCGTTTAGTAACTGCTACACCTTTCCTGCTGTCTGCAAAGGCTACAAAAAGTTGATCTGATTTCCTGTGATCCTTTGTTCTATCCAGGTAAAATCTAAGTTGTCTATGAACATCCAATTTGTGTAACATATACTCCAACTTATTGGAGTGATTTTTGAAAAAGGTGGGGAGTTCAATGGATTGATTAATGTTATCAATAGAGCAAACTTTGGGGAGAAAGGATGGATTAGTGCGAAGAGATACTCTGTCAGAGTGAAAGATCAGATAAGGGTGTTTAATAGAAAGAGCCTGAAGCTCTGACACCTGTCTAGCCGATGTAATGGCTACCAAAAAGAGGGTCTTCCACGACAAATACTTCAATGGACAAGAGGAGGCTGGTTCAAACGGAGGTAACATCAATTTAGATAATAAAAGGTTTAGATTCCACGGCGATGTAGGAGTCCTAACTGTTGGTCTAATATGGAAAGATCCTTTTAAAAAGGCCTTACAAAGTCTGTGAGCCATAATAGGGGCCCCACATTCTTCCACATGAAAGTTGGAAATGGCAGCCAATTGCACTCTTAAAGTGGCAGGAGAAGCTCCTTGGTGGAACAATTCGGTTAAAAACTCCAAGATCTTATTTAAAGGAGCTATAACAGGGTCCAAATGCTGTGTATTTGCCCAGAAAACAAAGCGCTTCCATTTACTAGTGTAGGTCTTTGTAGTGGAAGCTTTATGAGAAGCCACTAATATATTCTGAACTGCAGGTGAAAGAAGATCAGACCTGGCTAAGTAGGGAAGCGGAGCAGCCAAGCTGCTAGATGGAGTGACAGAAGCGAGGGGTGGGGAGCCCCTGACGAGTGGGTCAGTAGATCTGGCTCCGGGTCCAGGATCCAGGGCCCCCGAATGCGGTGTGCCCGAAGAAAGGGAAACCAGATTTGACGAGGCCAGAATGGGGCAATGAGAATAATCATCCTTTGCAGGTTGTAGGCTTTCTGCAGAAACTTTGCAATCAGGGGAAAAGGAGGAAAGGCGTAAAGGAGACCCGGGGGCCAATCGTGAACCAGAGCGTCCCTGGGGACTTCCCCTGGAGGGGGTAATAGGGCAAAATAGCTCCTGCATTTGGCGTTCATTGGAGACTCAAAGAGATCGCAGGAAGGCTGGCCCCACTTGCGAAAAATTTCCTTCGCAACTGACTGTTTGAGGGACCACTCTTGAGGTAACAGGATTGCTCTGCTCAACCTGTCGGCTATGACGTTGGATGACCCCGGGATGTGCGTTGCTATCAGAAAGCGACCCGTGGACTCCGCCCATTGCCAGACTCTCATGGCCTCTCTGCATAGCTGATAAGACTTGGTTCCCCCTTGCTTGTTTATGTACCAGACTACGGACATGTTGTCCGTCTGAACTGCAATTGTCCCTAGAGGAAGAAGGGGAGCAAAGTGTTGCAACTCTAGAAACACTGCCCTCAACTCTAGAACACTGATGTGCAGATTCTACTCTAAATTGGTCCATTCGCCTAGGACTGTCTGTCCCTGAAAGATGCCCCCCCACCCTATCAGGGAAGCGTCCGTGGTCACCGTAGCTGTCGGTGTGGGTAGCACAAACGGTCTCCCGCTGGAAAGGCTGCAAGTCCGGAGCCACCAGGCTAGGTGTGATTTGCATGTGTTTGTGATCAGAATTTCGTGTGTCAGAGGTAGCTGTTGGAACGACCATTGTGCAAACAGTAGCCATTGTAGCACTCTCATGTGCAGTCTTCCCAACGGTATCGCAATGAGAGAAGCTGCCATGAGACCCAAAACTTTCAGAACCAGTTTTGCTGGGGATTTTCTGGATGACAGAAGAAGATATATGTGGCTTTGTAGTGAGGCTATCCTTTCTAGAGGAAGGCTTAGAATTAAATGATGCGTATCCAATTCTGCTCCTATGAATGAGATATGCTGTGATGGCTGTAGTGAAGATTTTTCGAAGTTTACGGAAATTCCGAGATGAACACAAAGCTGTAGTGTGTAATCCCTGGCCTGAATCAGTTGACGCTGGGTGGTGGCAGAAAGGAGCCAGTCGTCCAGATACGGAAACACTTGGAATCCCAGGCGCCTCAGGTGAGACGCCACCACTGCCATGCATTTGGTGAAAACCCTGGGGGCTGAGGTCAGACCAAAGGGCAGGGCTCGAAACTGAAAATGGCTGGCTCCCAGCCGGAAGCGCAAGTGATCCCTGGACGCCCTGGCCATTTTGATGTGGTAGTATGCGTCCTTTAGATCTATTGAGCACATCCAGTCGTCCTTCTGTAAAAATGGAAGGATCGATTGAAGCGTGACCATCCGGAACTTTTCTTTCTTGACGAAGGTACTGAGGTTGCTTAGGTCCAGAATCGGCCTCCAGTCCCCTGTCTTCTTTGGAACTAAAAAGAACCTTGAGTAAGTTCCGAATCCTCTTTGGTCCGCTGGGACTGGTTGGATGACTCTTTTTTTCTAGCAGCTTTGAAATTTCTATAGCTGCAGGGTGTCGCAGATGGGGTGGTACATCTGGAAGTCTTTTCTTTGGAATTGGGGGCAATAGGAAGGGTATTCTGTATCCTCTGGTAACAACGCTTTTTACCCAGTTGTCCGATGTAAGATTTTGCCAGGCCTGAGGGTATAAAGCTAAGCGACCCCCGACTGCCTCCAGAGCAGGACAGTCAGGCCTCCTCTCAGGAGTGCTGGAAAGGTTTTCCAGGGGGTGTATCCCTGTCACCTTGGTTTTATGGACCCCTCTGCTGCCAGGGCGGCGTCTTCCACCTCTGCCCCCTCCTCTGCCTCTAGAAGGGGCATCACCCTGTGTGCCTGGGAAAGATCCTTGGGGTTTTCGAAACCACATTTTTCCACCTCGTTGCCCTTTGGGGTACGGTCTGGATGGGGTGGAAAAACGGACTCCGACAGCAGACAGAGTCTTTCCCTCTTGCTCACACCGGGTAAGGGGTCTCCTTTACTTTGGGGCCAAAGAGAGTGGCACCATCAAATGGGGCGTTAGTAAAGGAAGACTTGAAGGCTTCCGCAAATGAACATAAGCGCATCCAGGATTGCCTACGAAGAGCAATCGCTGAAGCTGCTGCCCTACTCGATCCTTCGGCTGCGTATGATATCAGCCTCATGGATGAGTTTGCAATAGACGTAAGGGTATTGAGATGTGCTGTAACTTTTTCTGAAATAGCAGCATCTGTAGTACCCTGGAGGGTATCTCCCAACTCTTTGATTAGATCCCTCTGTAGCAGTGTGAAGTGGGTCAAATAGTTCAGGGATCGCATAGAAAAAGCCGCTGAACTAAAAATGCGCTTCCCATACCTGTCCATAGTCCTAGAATCTTCTGTTAGGTGGATGGACAGATGAGGAAGATTCAGACATCTCCTTTTTTGTGGCCGCTGCCACCACCATAGCGTCCACTGGCACTCCCTTTGTCAGACAAGCCTTATCTTGAGGGGCAGTAATATACTTGTTAGGCTTTCTAGGGACTGGTTCAACCGTGTCAGGCGTCTCCCACGCCCTTCGAGCAATCAGCTCCATCAACTCATCGAAGGGCGGAGTGACCCAGGAGGAGGAAGGGCGAGCACCGAATGCCTTCAGCAAAACTGACTCATCCTCAGAAGGGGGGAGGGCTTGCCAATCACCTCTCTGCTTTAGGATCTCCAGGATGTCCGAAAAAGAGACATCCTCTGAGGGTGACTTTGGGGACCCTTCTGACTCATCTAAGTCAGTGTCCGATGTCAATGATTCTTGTGGAGAATCTAAGTGTCTCCTCTTACACAATCTTTTCCTCGGAACTTCCTCGGGGGGAGCATCCGAAGAAGCCTCCGAGGAAGAGGGGGCACCCTCCAGGGGTGGCTGAGACACAGGTGCTCGACGCTTAGATGTAGCCGTGGGTGCAGAGGAGGATAACGGTCCTTTATGGGGAGGAGAAGCTGTTTCTGCTGATGTGGTTGTCTGGGTAGACAACACCTTCCTCATGAGGTCGAAGGCCCCCAGGGTCCCGAGTCGAGGTATCTCCCGGTTCCGAGGAAATAGGAAGAATCCCCGAGACAGGCACCGATGGCATAGACCCCGAGGACGGAGCCGAGTCGATCCAAGCCGAGGCCCCGAGAGGGAGCGTCGGAACCGAAACATCGGTCCGACTCAGTCCCAGATCCAAGGATGGATCTTCGGCTCCGAGACTCCGGTACCGGATCCGACGGAGTCGAGGTGAACGGAGCCAACCGAGAGAAAGACTGTTCTGGCACAGAGGGTTCCACAATCAGCAGATCAGCCTCTTCCGGCTCCGAAGACTGGATAGGTTTCGGAGGAGGAACAGATGGAGATAAGGGAAGGCCTTCGAGTCTCGATACCAACTGGGATGAGACAGAGATGAGCTTGGATAAGGCCGTATTCTCCATTAATTTCTGCACCACGCGGTCTACATCGGTGTCGGAGAGGGGTCTGGAAGAGCGCGTCGAAGGAATCGAAGACGGAGCCGACCTCAACAGTGTCGGGGGAGGGAGCTCCGTCACCGGTTCCAAGACTCGAGGCTCGGAAACTGACAATAGTTCAACACTCGGCCCTGAAGTCTGTGGAACCGGTGATCGAACTTTAACTGAAGAGCTCGGAGCCGATGACCTGGGCTCCGACGTCTTCAATTCCTTTGAGGATTTGGATGCCTGGTCTGATGCATCCAAAGCCTCCTGAAAGGTAGGTTTTAAAAGACCCCTATCCATAAGTTTCCTGCGCCTATCTGTCATGACCCTTCCACTGAAAGAATGACAAATTGAACAGTCTTCTTGCAGATGGAGAGGGCCAAGACAGTAGACGCAGGAACTATGATTATCAGTTACTGACATCTTTTGCCCACATTGGCAACGTTTAAAGCCAGACTTAGCTTTCTCAGACATGTCACAATCTTAGTTATAGCTAACAAAAGGAGTTAGTAAAATGTCAAGTCCAGTAGTTTTGTCCAATCCAGAAACTTTAGTCAAATCCAGTAAAAAGTCAATCCAGTAGTCAATCCAGTAAAGGGTGGGGTAGGCCCCGAGGGAAAACTCTAATAAAGTATAAAAGAACTTTATATGGAACCGAGAATTCCTCGAAACACTACAAACACACACACACAGTTACTTAGTATAAAATTTTTGTAGAAAAAACTCTTAAGAAATATAAGAAAAATATAAATCTTAGCTTAAGGTTGCTCGAGCTCATCAAACTGATGCGAACGCTGCAGCGGCAAACTAGATCTGAGGTAAAGGCAGAGGGGGATTGTGGGAGTTAGGTTGGTCTCGAGCTTCTTCTCGATGCAGAGCTTGCAGAGCGGCCGACACGGAGCCGAGGATCGGCTCCGAACCCAGGTGTAAGAACAAACGGCGAGATCGAACACTCTCACATCAGCCACTAACAAAATGGTTTCCCAACTACAAACCTTTAAGGAATAACTGGCAGCTGGTTCAAAAGGTGCAAGGGGTCAGTTTCTCTAGAACATAATGTAAGCCCCACCTAGGTGAAACAGCCTTTCTTGAGGGTCTGATGTGGAGAATACCTTTCAAAAACGAATTCTGAGCCATTGTGCAGAAACGGCTGTAGCTACAGGCAAACAAGCAGATATGGCTGACAAATGAAGGTTTACTGAAGAGTATGCCAAGCCAGAGTTCAGTTACCAAGACCTTTCAGGTGGGATGTCTGCTTTGGAGATGGGGCTCAACCTTCCACATCACAGCTAGCTACATCCAGTTTTGTTTAACTTGTGTACTAGTGAAGCCAAATGGATTTGTGCCAAGTCAGCATTATGGTTTAAGTGACTTGCTCAGGGTCACACTGATGGAAGGAATTAAACCCTCTACCTTGTGATTACAGATAGTAGTTCATTAACAGTTCAGAACCTTACTCCTCTGCCCTAACTGCCATGATTACTAACTTGCCCTTCTGCCCCTTCCGAAATAATAATAAAGCATGCTTTGGTCACAAACTACAAAGGAGTGCCCATTATAAAAACAAAATCAATGGCCACTAGCTTAGTTGGATATGTTAAATTTTATGGCATGACTATGTTCGATCTAAAATTTGTAGTCCGTGGGGGGGGGGGGGGGGGGCTGTAAACGTAGCTAACCAAGGCCTAAATCAATGACATGCAATGGGATGCTAGATACTGAAGTAAAACAACCCTTCCGCATTCACCTTCAATTTTGCTTTCTGGATAAGGATGTCAGGAGACCAAGGGCAAACTTGGTCAGCATGGTGGTTGAGGTGTAAGGCCTTGGCTTCTTTTAAGTAGTTTTACAAGGAATACTGCCTACTTTAAAGAGTTTTAAGTAGCAGTTCCTGACAGACCCTTCAGCTCTCAACAATGTTACAGACCTAGGCAAAATACACTCCTTTTAACAACTCTGTGGGGAATCTGCTACTAGAACAGTAAATAAATTTATTTAAAAACACACACACACAGACTACCGACAGCCATGATTATTAGTATTATATTGTTTGTTACTCCCTTCAATTCTATGAATTCTTATGATCTCCCCTAGAATTACCGAATCTTAAATCAATAATGTATGCAGATATGCTAAAAACCTCCACAAATTTCTAAAAAACTAAAGAGGCTAAATAGTTCTGGAGTTTCCAGGCAAAAGTTGCCTGCATTTTTTTTTGTTTTTTTTTTTCCTGAGTTTCCAAAACCTTTCTGGATTCCAATCTGAACTTGTCTGCCAGGGTCTCTCCTAAAGAAAATTGTCCATCATCTTAGTTGTACCCCAAGAGGATACCCAAGATCTACAAGTAAGGTCATCCCTCCCAATGACTCAGGAGGAAGTCAGACTACTTCTCTCTCTCTCCAGAGAGGGCTACAAAGGAGGAGAGGAGATCAAAATGGATGACTTCATTCACCTTGAGTGCAGTGTCTTAAAGGACAATGGGTCCAGGTAGTTGTGATGCAAAATCAGAGTGAAAGGAATAGGCAGAGAAGGTACCTTGTATTTATCTCTTAGATACTGGCAAGGTCTGTGAAATGCTATACATCTGACCCACATATGTCTCATGCCCTAAAGATAATGGCAGCAGTCGTTTCAAAAATCAGAAAGCATGCCTGAGACGTCCTAGCCCTTAACTAAGCAATCCTGGGCATCTTCTATCATGATAATGGAGCTGTCTCCATTCTAGACAACAGGGACAGATTTTCTGCCCTGTGAGCGCACATCATGGCTGACAGTGTAGCAGACTGTGGAAGTAAAATGCAAGAAATCTTGGCAACACTACACCTCAGAATGTTCATATATTATTAGTTTTCTTTCCATCTTTCCTATATAGAAAGACTGGCACACTTCACAAACTGCAAGGTATATTACACCACTAGAATCGCAGTTAAAAAATCCTATGCTATTAAGCCTTCTGTTTCTACTATCATAAAAGAACTCTTCTCCATTACCCATATAGGTACACTGGGAGCAGTGCCCACACTTATACGTATCCTTCCTTCGCCTGTTAAAATCATTCATATTGTTTTCCATCAAACTTTTCAAATTCTGAGAATTCTTACAAACAAATTTTAATGAGTCTCTGGAAATGCTTGTCAAGTCAGTGAAACCCATGAATTTGTTCCATTCAGTTTCCAATACTCTCCTAGTTGCCTTTGTACTAGCATTATATTCCAAAATTACTGCATTTCCATAGTCTTCTGTCCCTTTATGTATCTCATTCGTCATGTCAGTTAAAGTTTCTCCTAAGATCGGTTTAAACCTACCTCTTCGACCCTCAAACCTCCATTCTTGCTTCATCTATTAACTATTTTGGATATTTTCTTGCTAGAAATATTCTCCAAGAAGTTAATTTCAACAAATAATTCTGCCTCTTCAGATGTCATACAGCTTTTCCCTAACAAATTGCCCTTTCACAATTCTTTTTATAGTGTAGGGTGTTGTTCACTATTGAAATAGAGGTAAGAGTATGAGAAGGTAGCCTTTCTGTAGACTTCAGAATAAAATTTCCCATTCTTTTTATAGACTTCTATATCTAAACACTAATTTTTCTTCAGAAATATTATGAGTATAATCCAGATATGACACAGTGTTATTTAAGAATTCTAAAAATTCATAAATCTTTTCTTTTTGAGCTGCCCACAAAATACATGCACCATCTAGGAATCTCCTGTACATTATCCAACAATCACTATATACTGAACTTAGAACATGTTTCTCCTCCCATTTTGCTAAAACTATGTTTGCATAGGTAGGGGCGCATGCTGCGCCCATTGCCACCCCTTTGATTTGATGATAAAATTCCCCCTTAAAAAATATAAAATTATATTTTAAAACCAACTCCATTAGGTTTAAACAGACCAGTTGCTCATTTTGAGTTAACTCACCTTCTTCAAATAAAAGTTCCACCAAAATTTGCAACCCCTCTGTATGGGGGATACTTGAAAATAAATCCACTACATCTATAGTAATAAGAAGTTCTGTACTCACCAGAACATTCCTTGTGAGTTGTTCATCTTGCCTTCATTCTTACAGATGGGTTCGGAGCCAATCCTCGGCTCAGAGTCAGTCTACTACAAAGCTCGTGGTCTTCAGACAGCTCGAGGACAAGTCCCTATCCCATGATGCACCTTGAGTTAACTCAGATCCTTTTTGCTGCGTCTAATACCATGTGCCATTCTACCACTCTAGGAGGAAAACCCATAGAAAGACTGAGCAACCAGGATAAAAACTAGTATCTCGGTCCTCGAAAAACCCTGGAAGGGATAGGACGGTGGGGAAGTAAGAATGAAGACGAGATGAACAACTCACATGGAATGCAATGGTGAGTACATAACTTCTTTATGTGAAGTTGTTCAATCTCGCCATTCTTTCTTACAGATGGGTAGCGTCCCAAGCACCATCTTTCTCGGGTGGCTCACGGGAGTATGTTTTTCAGGACAGTAGAACAAAAGGAGGCCCTATCAACTTTGTAATGAGTGATAAAGGTATGAGGTCTTGACCAAGTGACTACTGCACAAATGTCTATAGGAAGCCTAGCAGAAAAGGCAGAAGATATGGATGCTTCTCTGTTAGAATGCGCATTACTTTTGTGTTGTAAAGGCATATTAGCAACTGAATAAACAAATGTGATACAATCAGATCACCATCTAGATAGTGTTGTTTTTGCTAATGGCATACCTTTCCTAAAAAGTTAATATCAGTTAATTAATCAATGGGACGGCGAAAGATGATACACTTTGGCTAGGCTTATAAATGCCCTCTGGCAGACAGCCTAGTACCTACCTATGAAACTATGAACCTAAGAATCTGAAAAGGAAATGAAAAGTTGTTCTGATTTTCTGAACTATTTTGTTCTAGCCAGGTAATATTTGAGTTGTCTATGAACATCAAGTTTGTGCAGCAAACACTCTAAGTTGTTGGTGTGTTAGGGGAACACTGGTAACTCTATGATCTGGTTGAGGTTAGCTTCAGTACAAACTTTAGGTAGAAATGAAGGACTCGTTCGCAGGGACACACTGTCAGCATGGAAAATCAAATAAGGAGGCTTTATGGACAAGGCTTTTATCTCTGATACTCTACAGGCAGATGTCATGGCTACTTAAAAGATAGTCTTCCAAGACAAATATTTCAAATCACATGAGGAAGCTAGCTCGAAAGGTGGGAGGATAACGTGTGAAAGCATAAAATTTAGGTTCCATGGGGTATTATAAGGGGATTTCACACGTGGTCAAAGATGGAAGGTCCCCTTGAGAAAAGCTTTAGATGGCTTGTGTGACATTATGTTCAATCCTTCAAAGCCAAGGTGGAAATAAGAGATGGCGGCCAGCTGTACCCAAACTGTAGCTGCCGCAGCTCCTTTATTGAAAAGCATAGTCAAAAATTCTAATATTGAGGAAATGGGGGCTTGATGGGGATTAATGTTATTTTGAAAAGCCTATATAGAAAATCTACTCCATTTGCTAAGGTACAATTTTCTAGTAGAGGACTAATGAGAAGATATCAAAATATGCTGGGTTTTGTTTGAAAGATTATGGAACCTGGCTATGTTGGGAATTGGAGCAGCCAAGTTGTCAATTTCAGGGACTGACGAGAGGGATGAAGAGCCCGCGACGAATGCATCAGAATGTCTGGAACTGGGCCCAGAATCCAAAGCTCTTCCAACAGATGAAGTCAAAGGAAGGGGAACCAAATCTGATGAGGCCAATGAGGGGCTATTAGAATGATGGTCCTTCCCAGGGCTTTTTCTGTAATACTTTGGGTATCAAGGGAACTGGTGGGAATGCATAGAGGAGAGCCGAAGACCAATCGTGTATGAGTGCGTCCCTTGGGGCTTCTCCTGGAGGGGGAATCAGGGCAAAGTAGCTTCTGTATTATGTGCTCATGTGGGAGGCAAAAAGGTTGCAGCAAGGCTGGCCCCACCTGCAGAATATTCGCTCCGCTATCTCTTTTTTGAGGGACCACTCGTGAGGCAACAAAATTGCCCTGCTCAGTTTGTCTGCAATCACGTTGGATTTCACCAGGCTGTGCATTTCTATCAGGAAGCGCTGGGTGGATGCAGCCCACTGCCATACTCAAAGCCTCGCGACAAAGGAGGTAGGACCTGGTTCCATCTTGTTTGTTCAAGTACCAGACCACTGACATGTTGTCCGTCTAAATCACAATTGTCCCCAGAGGGGGAAAGAGTTCTGCAAGTACTGCAACGCCAGAAGTACTGCTCTCATCTCCAGGACATTGATAGACAGATGCGTCTCCTGTTCGGTCCATGTGCCTTGGGCTGTTCTTCCCTGGAAATGCTCCCCCACTCTATCAGGGAAGCGTCCGTGGTCACTGTGGCCGCTGGTGAAGGTAGGATAAAGGGACGACCTATCGTTACATGGAGAGGTCAACCACCACCGAAGATCCTTTTTGCAGGTGTTTGTGATAATTATGAGATGAGACAATGGGAGCTCTGGATAAGACCACTCAGTGAATAGCAGCCATTGTAGAATCCGCATGTGCATGCGACCCAATGGTATCGCTAATATTGCAGCTGCCATCATGCCTAACAACTTTATCACTTCTGATGCTGGAGCCTTGTCTTTGGATATTATGTTGTGGACCAGCTGACGAAGTAGTAAAACTCTTTCTGCTGGAAGTTTTAAAGTGGTGGTGCTGGTGTCCAATTCTGCTCTGATAAAAACGATATGCTGCAATGGTGACAAGGCAGATTTTTCTGAGTTTATGGTAATGCACAGATGATTGCAGAGATTAAGAGTGGCATCCCTGGCTCGTATTAGCTGATGCCTGGTGGTGGCAATGAGGAGCCAATCGTCACATAGAAACACCTAGAATCATAAACGCCTCAGGTGAGCAGTGACCACTGCCATACATTTGATGAACACTCTGGGGGCTGTAGTGAGACCAAAGGGCAGGGCTCGAAACTGGTAATGATTGGCTACCAGCTGGAAGCACAGATGATCCCTGGATGGTCTGGACATTTTTATATGGTAGTAAACATCCTGTAGATCTATCGAGCACATTCAATTGTCCTTCCCTAAGAAGGGAAGTATCGACTGAAGCGTGACCATCCCGAACTTCTCTGACAGATCTGTTTAGTCTGCTGAGGTCCAAAATAGGTCTCCAGTCCCCTGTCTATTTTGGAAATAAAGAATCTTGAGTAAGTCCTGGATCTTGTCTGGTCTGCTGGGACTGGCTGGATGACGTTTTCTTAGCAACATTTGGACCTCTACCTGCTGCTTATTCCCTTGTAATTGGGTGGAGCGTCTGGGATTTTTGTTGTCAATGGAGGGGGAGTGATGAAAGGTGAGAAAGAGCCAATGGAATCTAGACTTTGTACCCAGTTGTCATTTGTTATTTTGAGCCAGGCATCTGGATACAAAGATAAGCGATCCCCGACTGCCTCCACAGCAGGACAGTCGGGTCTCCTTTCAGGAGCGCTGGTAGGGCTTCCCAAAGAATTGGTCTCTGTACCCTGGATTTGCAGACTCCCTCAGCCACGAGGGCAGCATCTTACATTATTGCCCCTGGAGGGGGGTTCACCACGTGTGTCCAGAAAGGCTCCTTGGACTTTTCGAAACCACATTTTTCCTCCCTTTTGGCCCTTGGGGTAGGGTCTGGTAGGGGTGGAAAAATGGACTCAGACGGCAGACAGTCTTTCCTTCACGCTCACACCTGGTCAAAGTTTCCTTGACTTTGGGCCCGAAAAGGGACAAGCCATCAAAAGGGATGTTGAGAAAGCATGATTTAAAGGGCTCTCCGAAGGAACACAAGCGCATCCAGGAATGTCTCCTGAGAGCAACTCTTGTACCCGCTCTGCCCTACTCGTTCCATCAGATGCACATGAAATGAGACGCATGGATGAGTTCACTATGGAACTGAGTGTAGCAAGCTGGGAGGCAACTTTGTCTGAGCTCCTGCAGCTATTGTACCCTGAAGAGAATCTCCAAGCTCTTTTAGGAGGTCTCTTTATAGTCTTGTAAAATGTGTGAGATAGTTCAGTGAACGCATGGCAAAAGTCACTGAACTGGATGTGTGCTTCCCGTATCTATCCATGATCCTAGAGCCTCTGTTAAGAGGAAGGATAAAAAAAAAAAGTTTGACATCTTTTTGGTAGTTGCTGCCCCCACCATGGCATCAACTGACAATCCCTTGGTGAGGAAAGACTTATCCTGAGGGGCAGAAATAAATTTATTAGGCCTCCTAGGGACAGGCTCCATGGTGTCTGGAGACTCCCATGCCCTTCATGAGACCAGCTCTATAAGCTCATCTAAGGGTGGAGACACCCAAAAGGTGGAGGGCTTAGACCCGAAGGCCTTCAGGAGAACAGACTCATCTTCAGTAGGGTTTGTGGACTTCCAGCCACCCCTCTGCCCAAGGATTTCTAATATCTCAGCAAATTGCACATCTTCAGAGGGGAACTGAATGCTTCGGACACAGGTTCCAGGACTGGGGACCGGCTCCGAAAAGACAGGATGCTCAGCTCCAAGAACCGTGGAGCAGACGTCGACGGTTTCTTTGATTTTTTTTTTACTTCAGAAGAAGAAGAAGCCTTAGAAGAGTTTGAAGACTTGCTAGACTGATCTTGGTCACTCAAAAAGAAGATTTCAAAAGTCCTCTGTCTACGAGTTTTCTTTTTCTCTCTTGAAGACCTCTGGAGGAAAAAGAATGTCAAATGGAGCAGCTTTCTTGTAAGTGCAAGGCTCCAAGACAATATACACAATGAACGTGACTGTCACAGACATCTTTTGTTCACATTTTGAACACTTTTTAAAGCCTGACTTAGGATGCTGGTCTTTCTCCTGGTCAGCCATAATCAAATATACAGTAACAAGAAAAAAAATCTACTGCACTGTTAAAGAGAATAGACACACCCACACAAATAGTAAGGTTAACTAGTAAAGGTAAACTAGCGAAATAAGCCCTAAACAACAAATGGGCTGAAAAAGAATATACTGTGAATTAACTATCACTATTCAAAAACACACACACACTAACTACTTATTTAAACTACAAAGCTATATAATATTATAAAGGCACACCAAAGGGAAAGGGAATATTAAAGGCCTATAAGAAAAAACGAAGGCCAAAAAGAGAAGAAATATAGCTACTAATAAGCTATAAAAGTTATAACTATTAAAGACTGACAACCATCTCTAAATACTTTGAGAAATAAGAGTTTAGCTTGATATCAGAAAAAAACTATATTGGCCTAAGCTGTGCAAGGACACCTTTGATCTACTGCAGCAGCAAACTAGATGTGAGTTAACAAGGTGAATCATGGGATAGGGACTTGGCCTCGTGCTTTGTAGTAGGCTGACTCGGAGCAGAGGATCGGCTCAGAACCCATCTGTAAGAACGCACGGCAAGACTGAACAAATTCACATATAATATTTTCACTATACATACCTTCCTTTATTTCTCTTAATAGAGCCCACGAATCCCTAAGAATATTTTTCCTTTTTAACCAGAGCTTCTTTAATTTGTCAACAAATTTAGCTAAGGGGAGGGTTTTAGAACCTTCAGCAGAAACTATTTGCCTAAGGGGGGGGTCCCCTCATTTTTGTGGGTCTTTGGTATTCTAGGTTTTTCCACCTTTAAGTAATTAAAACTATTTTGCTCAATCAGTTCTTCCAAGAACAAATCCGCAAGTGCTATATCCACTTTACTGTAAGCTATGTCTATTTCATTTTAGATACACTAGCATACTTACTTGTATCCATCAGTACGTTGTTCACTTTCCCTTCATAAACCAAGGCATCCATCAAGACCATTCCCCATCCCTTCTCACACTTCAGAACTCTGGTTTGCTTATTACTCCCAAGTTCAGACAAAATATTTTCTTTGATATCTAAATTGTCTTTGAACTTCACACTCTAATAACTTTTCCAAGTTTCACTTTCCACAATCTTTTCAAAGTTTTTAAGTTGAGGATGTAGAGGGGGGAAAGGGTTATAAGTAGTGTCTGTTGGCTTTTCCCAGTTAAAGGTCGCCACAGCGGAACTCTGGTCTGCTCATGATTGGCAGTGGAGTTTTATGGTGCTGAGTTGCCAGCCCAACCTTCAAAGAAGGCATGCTCATTCACGCTCGCACCTATCTGCATGTCTAACGTCACTCGACCTTTTCCTTTTAAAATATTTTAGGTTTGGTCTATTGTCCTGGGGTAGTAACACACCTAAATTAACCTTTATTATAAACATTTTCACATCCAAAATGGATCTAGCCAAATCCCCTTTACTAAGCGGAAAGTATGTCAGTCCCTTTGACAACAGCGTGAAATGCTTCTCTACGTTCGTCACTATTCCCCCCCCCCCCCCTCGCCAGTGAAACTTTTGGTACTGATTTTGGTTATTATTTTTATTCCTAATCCTTTCAAACCTTTGTAAGGGCGGTTGCCCTGAAAAGTCATCAATTCCATTCACATTCTCCCCAATCTGTACATTTTCTCTTGTACCTCCCCCTTATACTTTCATTATACATGTATTTCTCATTTTCTCCATTAGTTCTAGACATTTTTGGTTTGGGGTAACCAAAGTTGTTCTTATAATCCATATAAGTCTCTTTCTAGTTTCATTAACTTTCTATTCACTAATTCCTCACATTTAGCATCAATGCCTGATCTAATGTTAAAATACCTGTTTTCTGTATCAGTAGTAAAAATTAAATCATGTTTAATGTGTTCATTAATAATTTCTATTTCCTTTTGCAATTCTTTCACCCTATCATTTTCCTTTACCGTAGCTTTTAATACTTCCAGTCCACACCTATTAAAAATGTCTATCAATTCATTGTGAAATACACTGCCAGCAATCACACTGTTAGGATATTTGTATATACAAAGACCCTTTGGTACAATCCTTTCATTAATACATTGTCTTAAATATGAATTATACAAACTACATAGATATCCTGCCCGTACGGCAACTGCACGGCTCAAAACAAAATACAAAACATAAAACAAAGCCAGCAGATCAAGGCAAGCTGTATAATTTTATTAGCTTGTCTTAAAGCATAACAAACAGACCGGTTTTGGCTCAATTAAGTCTCAGCCTTCTTCAGTGTTTTCTGCTGGCTTTGTTTTATTTTTTT
Organism: Protopterus annectens; assembly: GCF_019279795.1. Classification (NCBI taxonomy): domain Eukaryota; kingdom Metazoa; phylum Chordata; order Ceratodontiformes; family Protopteridae; genus Protopterus; species Protopterus annectens. The sequence continues at coordinate 857,992,609 of NC_056750.1, forward strand.
AAATATGAATTCTCAATCTTCAAAGTTCTAAATTTCAGCATCAACTTAAGACAATTTGTCCAGTTTACTGTTATATGAATCAGTTATTGGTGGTAATTCGCTAGCATTGTCTATGTTTTGAAGAAAAGCTGACCTGAAGCCATTCTTAAATCAGTTCTACCAGTTTGGGTTACTGCAGCATAAGTCCTTCTTTCTTGCCCTGGTGGTGGCATAGATGCTTCGATAGCAATTCCTTCCTGCTCACTACCTAATCTTCTTAAAACTGCTGGTATTTGCTGAAATTATTTTTTCATTACATCCCAAGTCATTCTTTGTCTCAGTATTTGCATTTCTGATACATCCAGCATAACTTCTGTTATTTTCGCACTGTTTTGCAGTATTCCCATAAGATACTTCCTGGTTCCGCCCTCCGTGGGCTTTAGAGACAATCTCGACCATGGATTGGCTGAGGGGCGTTAAGTCAATCAATTGCAACAGGTGTCCAATCAGCTTTCTCACCTGTCCAATCTTGTCCTTTCTGCCCCTGTCCTCTGATACAGTGCTGCTCTCTCTCTCCTTCCATAACCACAAAAGTACAAATAATCCAAGACAAAGAGGTCCCAGTTACAAAATAAAACCTAATAACCAAGCTGAAGTACCCAGGAAAGGAACAGCCAGCACTAGAAAAGTCCAACGTTTTAATAAAGCCAGAAAAAAGAAGTTATGTACTCACCATAACATTCCATCGGAGTAGTTATACATCATTTTTCTGCAACCTGTGGGTATATGGATCTATATCAGATCTGAGCCGGCAACTTTTTTTCTCTAGCATCTGCTCCAAGCTCCTCCCCCTATCCATAATGCACCACCATCTCCTATCTTCCCTCAGATCGAGTTTGCTGCAACTATACATATTAGCAACTTAACTAAATAACCTAACATGTTTATTCACATGAAAAGGTCAGGGGGACAAAGGATGGGAAGGTTGCAGAAAAATGAAGTATAACTACTCAGATGGAACGTTATGGTGAGTACATAACTTCTTTAGAGCCAAAGGATGCTCTCCCCTCTGGAAATCAGATCTAACTTGTAATAGGAGATGAAAGTATGAGAATTTGCTCAGGTTGACGCCTCATGGCTACGCCTGTCCAAGCTGCCCTAGCTGCTCCTTCCGTGGTGTGGGAAAGGAGAAGCATGGACGTGTTTGATACAGACTTCAGAGTCGACATTTTCGCAGAGAACAGTTGTTTTCCCTGCTGCGATAAGGACTCTAGGGAAGACTCAGCGAAATGGTCTGTTTTGAGATGGGCTTTCCTTGAGATCCTGCAGCAAATGCCACTAGAAGTTGCTCAGTTTTTCTGAAAGCTTTAGTTCTGTCCAAACAGAAGCGTAGTTGCCTGTGTATGTCCAAGGAATGCAGAAATCTTTCACCCTTATTCTGTGGGTTAGGATAAAAGGTAGGCAAATGAACAGTTTGGTTGAGGGCCATACTGGACACTACCTTAGGCATAAATGTAGGGTTCATTCTTAGAGAAACCCTGTTGGGGTGGAAAATGATGAAAGGTTCCACAGCCATGAGTGCCTGTAACTCTGAAACGCATCTTGCAGAGGTTATTGCTAGGAGCAGAGCTGTTTTCCAAGATAAAAACTTTTTATCAGCTGTATTGGCTGGCTCAAAAGGCGGTAGAGTGAGTTTTTCCAAGACATAATTGAGGTCCCATGCAGGTATTGGGGCTCTCCTTGGAGGTCTTATGTTTTTGGCCCCTCTGAGGTACTGTCTTATCAACTGATAGGAAAAAATATGAGGTTCCGTATTGTAATGAGCTAAAATGGCTGAGGCATGAATTTTAATTGATGAAAAGGATAGGCCTTTGTTCAGCATCTCAGTTAGGTATTGTAAAATCTGAGGAATATTTGGTACAGACGTGTCAAGTCCTTGTGCCTGGTTCCAAGCACAGAATCTTTTCCATTTGTCTGCAGAAGATTTTCTGGTACTGGGCCATCTGGTCTCCAAAATAACATCCATCACTGCTTTAGAAAGAGGTGTGTTTTGAAAGGTTTCATTATCTGCCATGCTACCAGATTTAGGGCCCTGAGTTGGCTGTGCAGAATCGGATTGTTTTGCTGGGTCAGTAAGTAAGGAATAAGAGTCAGTGTCCAGGCTGGGCCTTGAGACGAGTGTTTTAGGACTGGGTACCAGTGCTGGCGTGGCCAGTCTGGGGCAATAAGGATAATTTTTGGCTTCTCTTGTCTGACCTTTAGGAGTACATTGGAGAGTAGAGGCAGAGGAGGAAAGGCATATACTTTTAGACTTTTCCAGCTGAATGACAGAGCATCCACTTTCCATGCTTGCTTGTGATAAGTCCTTGTGCAGAATTTATTAGTTGGTAGTTGTGACGGGAGGCAAACAGATGTCTGGACATCCCCATTTCTTTATTATCATGCTGAAGACTAGTGGATCCAATTTCCATTTGTGGGGATCCGTTAGGTTTCTGCTTAGTTCGTCTGCCAGAGTATTGTTCTTTCCTGGCAGGAATTGAGCTTGCAGGTGTACTTGATAAGTCAATGCTATGTTCCATAAAGTCATGGCTTGTCTGCAGTGGGGGTAGGAATGTGCGCCTCCCTGCTTGTTTATGTACCACGACTGTAGTATTGTCCGTCCTTATCAGTAGTTGGCCTAGATGGAGTAAATCCTTGAAAGCTGTCAGGGCATTCTTAACAGCTAGCATCTCTTTTTGATTGATATGTAGATGCATTTGGCTTGTGGGCCATGTACCCTGAATACATTTTCCTGTCATGTGTGCTCCCCAGGCGTAGTATGATGCATCTGTTGTTATTGACTGCCTGGCTGAGGGTAGAGTGAAAGGCTGCCCCTTGCTGAGGTGACAGGCATGAGCACGCTATCGAAACTCCTGTTGTAGGCAAGGAATGAGGGTAATTAATGCATCCAGGCTTTGACAGTGTTGAGTCCAGACACCTTTTAGGTACCATTGTAGTTTCCTCATATGCAGTCTGGCATATGGAATTAGTAGTATGCAGGATGCCATGAAGCCCAGCGCCTGCAGAATTTTTCTTGCAGATAACAGTCTCTTTGTTGCCAACATTTTGAAGTAAGAAGTTAGTTGTCTTTGTTTTTCTGGCGTGAGATAAGCCATCTGGGCAGTTGTATTTAAGCTTGCACCCAAGAATATTATCTCTTGAGAGGGTACTAGTTTTGATTTATTTTCGTTTACTGTGTATCCTAGGCAAATTAATAATCTTTTTACGAATGCCAGATGTTTTAGTAGTGTCCTTGTTTGCTGCTTGAATAAGGCAGTCGTCCAAGTAGGGATAAATTTGAATTCCTCTGTCTGCAAAATGCAATTACTGGTGCCAGGCATTTTGTGAAGACCCTGGGCGCAGTAGATAAGCCAAAGCGCAGTGCAGAGAATTGGTAGTGGTTTGAGCCAGCTATGAATCCAAGGTATCTTCTGCAAGACTGTCTGATTGTTATATGCAGGTATGCCTCTTTTAGGTCCAAAATTACAAGCCAAGCTGCTGCAGAGTTAACATTTTGAATTTTGGAACGTCCAGAAACGTGTTTAGAACAGACAGGTCCAGTATTGGTCTCCAGGTTTTGTCCTTTCTGGGGACTAAGAAAATCTGTCTTGAGTAAAATCCTTGTCCCTGCTCTTGTAGTGGTACTTGCTGAATGGCCTTCATTTGCATAAGGCTCGAAACTTGTTTTTGTGCCTCTGCCCATTGATAGAGTGGCAGGTTTGGCATACCTTTTGCCTTTGGCAGGGTGTGAAAGTGGAACCTGTAGCCCTGGGATACTATATTCAAAACCCATTTGTCCTGGGTGATCATGTGCCAATTTTGAGAGAAACATGCTAGCTTCCCCCTAAGGGGGCTGCAAGAAGATAAGTGCTTGGTTCTGGCAGAGGCAAGTCATTGTGACTGTTTTCTGTATGGCTGAGTTTTGTCTTCTCCAGTTTTGGAGGTAGAAGCACCCCACTGTTTAGGCCTGTATGAGCCCTGGGGCTGGGATCTGCCTCTGGGACATCTGTATCTGACTCTTTGTGGCCTGTCCAACACTGGAAAGGACCAATTTTTTGTAGGCCAGTTCCTACTAAATTTTGGTGGCTGCACCTTTAAGAAATCCTTTACTGTTTGCTTAGATTTCGCTTTGTCTTCTATTTTCTTCAAAACCTCCTCTGCTTTAACACCAAATAAAGTATCATGCTGTAATGGAGCATCTAATATTTTTGCTTTAACATGATCAGGCAGATTTTGTTCCTTTAACCAAGCGTGCCTCCTAATAACGGAACCTGTAACTGCGGCCCTGCAGGAGGCCTCCAGACAGTCAAAACCACATTGCAATGTATGAGTTCCCACTTGTTCAGTTGCATGCAATAAATCCTGTATTTCCTTACTTTCTGTACAATCAGAATTAGTCAACATTTTCTGTTTTAACAGTGACATTAAGTATTGCTGATATTTACTCATATGAAATTGACAATTTAAAGCTCTCACAGCCAAAGTAGCAGAAGTGTAAACCTTTTTTCCCCATCTGTCTAGGGCCTTTGAGTCCCTGTCAGAAGGGACAGGGTTTTTAGCAGTAGCGGCCTTAACCCCCTTGGGACCCTGAGAAATAGCTTCTGGGTCAGCAGTAGGGTTTTTATAAAGAAATTTATGAGTATCAGGAACCCTGTAATATCTGTCTGGTTTAACAGGAGCTGGAGATAAGGAGTCTGGAGAAAGGCCGGACTCTGAAAATACAACATCTACAAGGTCTAGCACAGGGGGAATAGCAAGAGGCCTGGCTCTCCCAGTGGAAGTGTTCCCTCATGGAATGCAGGGTTTCCCCAAAAGAATAATCCTCAGGAGGAGAGGCTGAAGGAATGGATTCTTCAGCATCAGAAACCTCATAGGGAGGAAGAGAGTATTCCTGTACAGAAGAGAAGTCAGAGGAAATGGAAACCTGATCTGAAGATTCATATTCTGTCTCTTGCCTTGGCCTTTTGTCAGGAGGGGGATGGGAACCCCTAATCAAGGTAATAAGGTCTTCGGCCATTTTAAGCATCTGTTTTTTAGGCATGGAAGCCTGTTGTGACAAATGTTGTACTTGTTTCTTTGTCTTTAAAGCTGCTGTAGTCTTTGCTTTTGAAGCTGAGGTAGGCTTTACATATAATTGTGTAGGTCTGAATACTCCCTCAGAAGCCGATGCCTGCTCAGCAGCTCCGGACCCATCTGAGGGAAAAATTTCCGAGTGTCCAATACCTTGAGTATCCAGAGGCCTAGCTGGCTCCACGTGGGAGTTGTCAGCGGCCTGTGGCTCTGAGGTAGTGGGTGTCAGGGGCTGCGAAAGCGCCTCGCTGAGAACTGGCGACTGGCTTAGTGGAAGCCTCGTAGTCTGTTTTGGATCTCTGATGCCTGTCCTCCTCTTTTTCCTTGCATTTTTTTAGAAATTCCGGTCGTCGGCTGTTCCGACGGCATTATGTAATTGAATTTTCGGCCAAAGCAATAAGCAAAATCAAAGCGCCGCTTAATAGTGCGTTTGTTGAATCTAGCACAAAACTGACAACTAGGCAAGGAATACAGTAAGAATGATAATCCTTATGAGGTATTTGCTTCCCACAAGAAATGCAATTGTTAACTTTTTCTGACATTGGTCTGGAGCAAGAAAAACATTTCCCCAACAGGGTACTTGGCTTTATTGAAGACTTCGGATCTGAAATTCGTCTGTGAAAATCTCAGGAGTAGGCCGACCGACACTTGCGAATTGCTTTTGCTTCAGGCACCGTGAGGCAAGAAAGACTGAAGAAAATGGCGTTGGCTGCTTCTTTTATACCCCTGGCGCACTGACGTCAGGGAGGAGGCAACAGCAACAGACGCCAGACCTAGACTTTGGAATTCTGGCCGACCGCGGGTCGCCTGCCAGCAAGATAACCCCAAGAGTAATGACTGCAACAGTGAAACACGATGAACATCTTGGACTTCCTGTCCCTGAGGGCCTTCGGGTTAAAGCCTGCAGAGATTCAACACTGTGTTGATAAATGGGGCACTCCCAAACATATTACACACAGTGTGACCATCAGCTGGTGACAGCTTATGGCCACACACTGTGCATTTTTTAAAAACTGACTTAAGCTGATCAGCCATAGTCTGACACTAATCGCCACTTCCTAAAGATAGCACACACTAACACACGGTGAAGGGAAGTGGGCCTAGAACTATTTCAACAATAAAAATTTTTTTTAAGCTATACCGAATAGCGTACACTAAATGGAGGAGGAAGGGAAAACTAATTACCACATGCATACAAAAACAGGATTAACCTTACTTATCCCTGAAGCTCAGAGCAAAGGAGATCACAATGCTTACTATAACGTGGCAAACGAGATCTGAGGAAAGACAGGAGATGGTGGTGTATTATGGGTAGGGGGAGGAGCTTGGAGGAGATGCTAGAGAAAAAAAAGTTGCCAGCTCGGATCCGATACAGATCCGTATACCCACAGGGTGCAGATAAAATGAAGTTAACTACTTCAGATCACATAGTAACACACATTAACGCATGCACTGTAGTACAAAGAGTTTTCGTCAGTATTCCAAAGACTTAATTTAAGTTGGTTGTAATGCATGTATGTTTTTTTTCTGAACATTTTTCATTTCAGCCACAAGGAACTCCTGTACTAGATTTTAGCATTTTCTCATGTTCACTGGTTCATTCACTTTTACTCATTTTACTCATTTAGATTTTTTACATTTGTACACAAATATTATGGACGATAAATGCATTTACTTCAACATATTTAAGGTTTTATCTATTTAATTCAGCAGTTTTAAGTATTTTTAAGATGACAAGTTATATGTATTGTAAGTTTATTCACTATCTTATTAAATCAGTGTCAAGTAATTTTAACAGGAAATGAGCTTGTATATAAATGTATTGGTGTGTTGGTTTTCAGTCCTGCATCTGATGAAGTCATTGGAATACTGACGAAAATGCTTTGTACTTCAGTGTGTGTGTGTGTTACTATGCGTTTCTGGCTTTATTAAAACATCTGACTTTTCTAGTGCTGGGTGTTCCTTTCTCGGATACTTCAGCTTGGCTATTTTATCTTATATTTAACGCAATAACATTAGAGCCGAATGTAACATCTTCATGTTGACATTATCCACAAGGGAAGAAAAGTGCTAAACCCAATGTGAATCTGCAGCTACCCTCCACAAGGGAAGAAAGGTGCTAAACCTGCCATGAATTGGCAACTACCCTCCACAAGGGAAGAAAGGTGCTAAACCCACAGTGAATTGGCAACTACCCTCCACAAGGGAAGAAAGGTGCTAAACCCACAGTGAATTGGCAGCTACCCTCCACAAGGGAAGAAAGGTGCTAAACCCACAGTGAATTGGCAGCTACCCTCCACAAGGGAAGAAAGGTGCTAAACCCACAGTGAATTGGCAGCTACCCTTCACAAGGGAAAAAAGGTGCTAAACCCACAGTGAATTGGCAGCTACCCTCCACAAGGGAAGAAAGGTGCTAAACCCACAGTGAATTGGCAGCTACCCTCCACAAGGGAAGAAAGGTGCTAAACCCACAGTGACTTGGCAGCTACCCTCCACAAGGGAAGAAAGGTGCTAAACCCACAGTGACTTGGCAGCTACCCTCCACAAGGGAAGAAAGGTGCTAAACCCACAGTGACTTGGCAGCTACCCTCCACAAGGGAAGAAAGGTGCTAAACCCACAGTGACTTGGCAGCTACCCTCCACAAGGGAAGAAAGGTGCTAAACCTACAGTGACTTGGCAGCTACCCTCCACAAGGGAAGAAAGGTGCTAAACCCACAGTGAATTGGCAGCTACCCTCCACAAGGGAAGAAAGGTGCTAAATCCACAGTGACTTGGCAGCTACCCTCCACAAGGGAAGAAAGGTGTTAAACCCACAGTGAATTGGCAGGTACCCCTTCCATTATCTAAACTACATTTCAATAGTAAGAAAAGAACTTCCAGATTCCATCTGAGTAGTAAGCAAACTACTTTCTTATGTGGAGTGAAAGACTATTTCTCTGCGATAGTTATCCATCCCTCCAACAAGTTCTAGTTATATTGCAAACAAGTTTCAGAATTCCAAAGCAGATGCTTAGGCCCCCACTGAATTTGCAAATGTGCAGTAGTTTGACAGGAGAGTGTCTGCAGAAGTTCTGCAAGCAAGGCAGAGATCGCCCCTCAGTAGCATGCATGAGAGAGAGAAAAGAGAACTTTGCAATCGTCTGCATAGTTTTATGACTCAGGCCCTTGATTTTCTTAGAAAGCAGTGTGGGAATTCAAGTTGTGTTAAATGTTTGGACAGTTACATATCGAAGGGGTCATTACACTCCATGATTGGCTACAAGTGTGGAATATAGTGGATGATCACATCCCTGGACCCATATGCCACATCCTGCATAATAAAGAGTGCAATGAAAAAGCACTTTCTTATTAGATATGCAGTGATCCAATGGACAGTAAGATAACATCATTCCCAGGTTCCCAACTGCTGGATCGATTTTCAAGGTTGTGTTTCAAAGTAATAGTTACAAGGGACTTCTTCGTCAAAGGATATACTCCTTGGTGTTCAGTTTTAGTCTACGATTTTGACCCTTGCTATTGGTTTGGGAAAGGGCCTCTTGGAAAATGTGTCCCCTCTGGAAAGTTTATGACAACAACAAACTTTAGTGTCATCTGCAAACTTGTTTAGCCATAAGCCCGTAAATGTTGCTGTGACCACTGAGAAGTAAATTTCAAAGAGAAGTAGTGCAAGGACTGAACCTTGGGGTAAACCGCTAGTGACCAGTCATTTGAAGGAGGCAGAGCAGCCCGCCATTGTTTCCAAAGTTCTATTTTTGATGTAATGTGCTATCCAACAAGTTACACAGGGATTAAGATTTAGCCAGGATAGTTTATCTACAACAGCAGTGTGTGGGATGGTGTCAAATGCCTTTTGTTGTTAATAAAGATAGTTTTGTCAAAGTACGTCTTCATACATTACACCTCCTTGTTCCCCTACACAGAAGACCACCTTGGTGCAGGATGCAAAGAAGACATTCCCATGAAGGCAAGGAATGACCTGTGGCAACTTTATTTTGAAAAAAAATTCCTTCTCTTACACACACGTCTCTGTGCGCTGGGGGATGAAGCCCTAAGCATGACCCATTTACTACATGTTTGATTAGTGGCACTGGCAGCAAACTGGTTGGTCAAGAGGATGGTAACTGAGCTAGAGGTGATTGACATAGGTTCATAGGAGGTTACCAAGCTAGCGGTCGCAGAGCCTTTCCAAGCCTAGCCATGTTAATCTCAATTATCCCTATTTGTTTTTTTTTTGTTTTTTGGGTAGTTCACAGAATTAATCTATGCACAGAGCGGATCTGTGATAAACGCTGGCTACCCCTGTCCGTGAAGAACATGGGTGCCACACCAGGGGCAAATCTGCAGTCTCTCATCCAATTATCTAGGCTGTGTTTGAATAGGGACAGTGAGGAGTTGTTTTACGTTAACAGGAAATCTAGTCCAAAGAAGATGCAGTCTCTGGAAGACTTGTCTCTCCCTCTCTCTCTCTCCAGCGTGTTCTGTTTAAGTCAGAAGTAAGGCTGAAATCCCTAGAGCAAGTAACTCTTGTGCCATTTGACTTGCGGATGTGCAGCATTTCCATTAGGGCAGGGTTGGAGACTGCCCTATACGCCAGGCACAATCCACCTCTCAGCAGCCTATAAGATGCAGAGTAAAGTGACAGGGCTTCCAGCCTGTTCACAAAGGTCATGGTTTGGAGTTCTTGTATTTCCTTAGTGAGAAATCTCACGGGCATCTCCAGCGGCTGCAGGTGTCTGGTGAGGTGCATGCCAAAGGGTGCATTATACTCTTAGTGGCGTGATGAGGGTCGACTACAGAGGTGCACTACATCGAAGGCTTTGCTTACCACTGTGGAAACTTGGTGGTCAAAGTTTAGACTGCTATCAACCTGTGTTCCCAGGTCTTGCACCACTGGATTGGAACTCTGGGAGGGGGGGGGTGCTATCAATATTGTAATTTGTAGCGAATTCCGTTTTTGCCAAAGGGAATAATAATGCATTTTTTCGCATTTAGTTTTAGGTACATAGGTTCATACTAGGCTATCTGCCCTGGGGCAATTATAAGCCTAGCCCGATTCTGTATGGCTTACGCCACCCCTTGACTTGAGTATACTGTGCCCTTTTTAAGGTTTAGTTTACTGTGCCTCTGTCTAATAGTGACATGGGAGTAATCCCTGGGGCAAACCTACGATCCCCCATCCACTTATCGAGATTCTTCTTGAAGAGATTCAGTGAGGTGCTCTGCCTCACATGAACTGGAATTCTATTCCAGAGCGAAGGGAGCCTCTGGGTTATGAGCCTGTCCCTCCAGCAAGTTCTATTTATTTCTGTGCTGAGGTTCAAGTTCCTCAAGTGTGTGGCTCTAAGGGATTTAGATTTACTGAGGTGGAGCATGTCCATTAATTCTGGATTTGACATAGCTTTGTATGTCAGGCATAGATCGCCTCGAAGTAGGCGGTATGCAACTGAGTACAGCTGGAGTTTTTTTAACCGAGCAGCATATGGCATCTGTTTGAGACCCTTGATCCTCTTGGTCAGATACTTTTGGGGTCTTTCTAATTGCTGCAGGTGTCGGGTAAGGTACATCCCAAAAGGGGCATTGTATTCTATGATGGGCCTGATGAGGGATGAATAAAGGGCACGATTACCTCTCTTGATCTAGATGTGAAACCCTTCGTGATGAGGTGGGCTATGTAGAAGGTCTTTCTAACCACTTTGGCAATGTGGTTTTCAAAGGAGAGATTGCTATCAACTTGGGTCCCCAGGTCCCTAATAACTTTCTCTGTACTTAATGGGTTTCCACCTATGTGGTAATTTGCGGGCACATTGTTTTTGCCAAAGGGTATGACTATACATTTTTTGGCATTTAGCTTTAAACCATGGCGCTGGCACCAGTTATCTGTCTCTGAGACCTTTTTGAAGGATGTTTGTGTCAGCTGGAGAGTTGATTATGCACCCAGTTTGCAGTCGTCTGCGAACTTGGTGAGCCATAGTCCTCCCACATTTGCCTGTAACTCGGAAAAGTATATACCGAACAAGAGTGGTCCCAGGACAGAATCCTGTGGGACGCCACTTGAGACCAGTTTCGAGTCTGACATGGCTCCAGCAACTCTCACTCTGTGGGTTCTGTCTTTGAGCCTGTTTGCGACCCATCTCGTGACATAGGGGTTTATATTTAAGCTGGATAGCTTATCTATGATGCCCGAGTGGGGTACTGTCAAATGCCTTTGCAAGGTCCAGATAGGCTGTGTGGACTACCTTCCCTTCATCTATGGCTTTGGTGACTGTTTCAAAGAAGTCAATCAGGTTCAAAAGGCAGGATCTGCCCTTGACAAAGCCGAACTGGGTAGGATCTAGTGTCTATAGGTCCCCAATGTCTTTGTTTATGAGCTCCATGATGATCCTCACCATAGCCTTGCAGACTAAGCTAGTCAGGCTTATGGGGCGATAGTTTCCAGGGCCCGTAGAGGCTCTACCTTTGTGGAGTGGGACCACTGTTGCTGTACGCCATTCTGTGGGCACATATCCTGTAGTGAGGCTGAGATTGTATAGCTGTTTTATTTGAGGGATTAGTTCCTCTTGTAGTTCATGTAGACGCAACCTGAGACGCCATCTGGTCCCATGGAAGCAGTGTTTTTTGCTTTGGAGAGGGCAGCCTTCACCTGAGCATCTGAGATGTTTGGGAGGCAGCCCTCTGCCGGGATAGATACTTGCTCTTTTGGGGGGGGAGAAGTTTGCACTGAACCTGTCTGCCAGGATATTGGCGATGTCTGTGGGTTCAGTGTATTTTTTGCCATTTAGAATCAACTCAGAACAAGTCTGGGAGTTGCATCCCAGGTTTCTAGCATAACTGAAAAAGCCTTATGATTGTCTTTGGTGTCCTGTGCAATTTTTCTCACGAAGCTGGCCTTGGAGGATTTTATGAGGGGATCGTAATTTTTTGCTAGTACTGATCAGAGATGCCTTCCCTATTAGGGATTTTGCTCTATCATGTAGTAGCTTCCTCCTTCTGTTGTACAGTTTATTTATGGCAGGGGTCCACCAGACTGGACGCCTGCCTTTGGATGACTGGGTCTTGGTTTTGTTTGGGATAGCATGATCCATGCATTCCTGGACATGTCCGTAGAATGCATTTATATAGGATTCTGCAGTTTGGGCTGTAGTTTCCACTGGCCCTGGGGCCTTGAAGGATTCTACTTCGGTTTTGAGAAGTGAGAAGTTCGCTTTTGAGAAGTTTTTCACTGTGGTTTTCTGGGCTGGGGGTGGGGTCGGGATGTGGACATCCGGTGAAATTAATTTATGGTCTGATCTTACCAATGAGGGATATACTTCTGGTGTGGAGCAGAGTCCCCATGTTGGTAATGATCAGGTCTAGTATGTTGTCCCATAGCATTTGAGTTTATAATTTCCAGGAATCTTTGGGCTAAGGTGCTGGGGCTTGAGTAGTGCTTCCAGTCAATGTTTGGGTAGTTGAAGTCGCCCAATATAATGGTGTTCGGAGAGATCTTCATGTTCTCCAATGTTTTCAGGAAAGCCGAATGGGATTCCTGACTTTGAGAGGGTGGTCTGTAGGATGCTATAAACTGAAAAGCAGTCTTGCCCACTGTTAGTTGCACATGGATGGTCTCCGATACTTCGTGCAATGCCACTAACCTGGAGGTGTGGATATCCTTGATAAATATGGAAACTCCCCCTCCTTTTGTGGTTCGGTCCAGGTTTTGGGGCCGAAAAGCATGATATGAGGTATAGCCTGGTAGTGCTGGGGTGCTCTCTGGAGCCTTGAACCAGGTTTCTGTCACTGCACAGATATTGATGTTCTCCATACTGAGGAGAGCTTCGAGTACGTGCATCTTGAAGTTAAGACTTCTGGCGTTTAGCAGCATTACCCTTAGTTTCTTGTTCCTTGTGCTGTCTATGGGGGTGGGTTTGACTTTTGAGCCTTGCCTAAAAAAGGCACTATGGGGGTGGCAAGAGCCTTTGCCAATATCCAAAAGCCCAGTGGTGACAGGTGCAAGCCGTCCCTAGCGAAGCAACGTGGCTTGTCGTGCATGTCATCCCAGGCTGACAGACACTGGATCCCCTTTGAATGACACCAAAATTTTAGCCAATTGTTAAAATCGATCATTTTGTCTTTGTACTGTGGCATCATTCTAGGTGAGGGTAAGATGCTGCTCAAGGTCAGGGTCGTACCAGCCTGGGCTACATGATCAGAGAGCTCCTCTGTCTCTTTTCATGTAGTCCAGGGAGGTACGTCTCAGGTCATTCACACCAGCATGTACAATGACGGAGTCATATTTGTATTTGCTTTGGAGTGACCTGAGTGCTTGCGTTATGTGTCGGATCCTAGCACCTGACAGGCAGCTCACCGTGACCTTCTCTTTATTCAGCCTGGTAAGCAGGACGTCAGTGTGTCTGACAATAGAGTCACCTATAACAAGAGTATCAGGTGTGTTATTCAGCCTTAAGGGCTGTGGCTGCTTGGCACACTGACTTTGTGGGTTATGTGTTGTGTTTTGTTTTGAGGTAGCGTTTGCTTGGATGTCTGTTTTGGAGGTCTCTGTTGCTTAGGTAGATTTTTATTTAGAGCCTCCGAGTATGTTTTTGTGTATTTTATGTGTTTGGTTCGCTGATGTGGTGGGACTATGTGATACTGGAACTGTGTTGTGTGAGGTTACCTTCTCCTCCTGACTGGTTACACCAGTTTTGAGATGAGAGAGCTCAGCCTCCAGTTTGGCTAAATAGTTGCATCTCTCACATATATTTGAACCTGTTTGGAGGAGGAGAGGGTTGTCCGTGTACATGAGACAGTTGTAACATTGCCTCAAAATTCCCAGATTCACCAGCTGGACTGGAGAGGAAACCATTGACTGACATTTGGACATGCTAGAGTAATAGGGAAACTGAATTTAAGACGGACCAATAGAGGACAGGGTAATCGTAGAGAGTATAAGAGTAAGTAGTGCTTATGGTTTAATAGTGCTAACTTGTAGGATTACTTAATTGGACCAGTGAAGGGCCTTAGTATGAGAATATTTTAGACTATAGCTTTGGCACCAATCATTTTTGTTTGCATTAGCCCTTCTTGTAATATGTTGCCATCACTGGGGGACTAGATTCTTTCCAGTTTACAATCAGAAAACTTGGTGAGCCAAAGGCGGTCTACTTTGGCCTGGACTTCTGAGAAACAGATGCCAAACAATAAGGGACAAAGCACAGACCCCTGTGGTACTCCACTGGTGACAGGTCTACTGGTGAAGGTGGAGTCACCAATTTTGAAAGTGCGTTCCGTCAGTGAGCCAAATGGCTACCCATCTAGTAACGCAAGGGTTAATCCCCATCTTCCCTCTTTTTTTTTTTAATTTCTCCAAGTCTTTTGGGTGGGTCCATCAAGTCTTGTTTTGGATCATTTAATAAACAACCTGGGATATTTATCTGGTGCCACTGAGGCAGTGTTTTGCCTTGGCCAGTGCAGAGATGACCTGTTCTCTTGAGATACTAGGCAAACAGCTGGTATCAGGTATGCTTTGGGATATGTAGAGGGGGGTGAAGTTTGCTCTGAAGCTATCAGCTAGCAGGTTGGCAATATCTTCCGGTGTAGTACACGTGATCCCAACTACAACCAGTTTGGCACATAGCTGGGCATTCCCTTTTAGACTTCGGATGTAGTTAAAGAATGCCTTATGATTATCCTTGCCTACGGATGCAATTTTAGTTTCATAATTTGCTTTACAAGATTTCTGATTTTGTTTAGGCTTAAAAGGGAATTCTTCCTCTGCAAAACCCTCTTGCTTTTGGACAATGGTTTCTTCCTCTTGTTATGCAATCTGTTTATACTTAAAGTCCACCATCCGATCAGGTACAGCAGAGTTTATGCAGTCACTTAACTGTCTGTAGAGGGCATTTGCACACACTTCTGCATAGTTATCATTGTTGACGTTCTGTGATTGCGAGTGGTATGAAGCTTTTTATAGCATCACTTAGTAGGCTGTAGTTAGGTTTGGTAAAGTTTTTTTTTTTTTCCTGTGAAGGTGTCAGTTCCAGTAGTTACTTCAAACGAGACTGATTTGTGGTCTGACCTAACCAGGGAGGGCATTACACACTGGGAAGTACAGTGGCTCCTCGATGTTGCTGAGTACTACGTCCAGAACAATAGGGCCCCCAGTGGGGGTGCAGACAGTCTGTTCCAGAGCATTTGTGTAAAAGTAAAGGAACCTCTGGGCATGCGTTTGTCTGTGTATGTCCCCCAGGCTATGGAAGGATAGATGAAATCTCCCATGACTAAAGTGTTGGGCTGTATGGCTAGGGTTTTTAGTAAATCTAGGTATGTGGTATGCTTATGCTTGGTCATGGGTGGGGGGGTCTACAGCTGGCAATGCTGTGGTATGGTACTTTCCCAATAGTTAACTGGACATGCAGTAGTTCGAGAGAGTCATGCTGTTTGGCCAGTCTCGAGGTGTATTTGTTTTTAATGAAGATGGATACACCTCCACCTTTGGTTCCTTTCACACTCATTTTGAGGTCTAAACGTATTAAAGGCATTGTAGCCTTGCATGGCCAGCGTGTTCTCAGTGGACTTGAAGTACATCTCGGTAAATGCACAGACATCAACATCCTCTAAGGTGAGGAGTGCTTCCAGGCAGTGCAGTTTTGGGTTTATACTCCTAGCATTAAGCAGCATGACAGTACAGTTGTGTACACTTACCAGAAATGTAGATGTTCACGTGTTTCACTGTTGCAGTCATTACATTTGGGTTATCTGCTTGCAGGTAGCCCACAGCTGGCCTGATTATCAAAGTCTTGGTCCTGTGTTGGTTGCTCTCTCTTCTTCCATGATGCAGCAGACGCCATTACATCAGTTTTTCTTGCCCCAGATGTCAGGTGCCCCCATAACGGGAAACAATTATATAAAAGGTTACAACCTTCAACAAAAAGCAAATACACCAGAAAGCTTAAATACAGTAAACAAGAAGAGAGGTATAGCCAATAGAAGTCAGGGGGCTGGAGGGAGGGTAACCAGGACTGCAACAGTGAATACACTTGAACATCTACATTTATGGTAAGTGTACACAACTGTACTATGCTCTTCGTGTTTCACTGTTGCAGTCATTGCATTTCGGTAGATTTCCAAAGCTAAGGAAGGGAGGAGGCAGTTAAAGAGCATTAGGACCAGCTATTAGGCCCTGCAAGACTGCAGTGGCAAAACTAGCCTTGGACTTAGAAAAAATAAGCAAATGCTTATGGTAAATGGTAAATGCTTGGTGAAGGTATGAACAAAACTCCAGGTAGCAGCTTCTAGGCTGTCCCTGGTAGGAACACCTCTGAGAAAGGCTGTTGAAGTAGATGCAGCCCTGGTGGAATGTGATCTTATCCCCTGTGGGGTAGGTTTTCCATGGTGCTTATAGCAGAAATTAATGCAATGACCTATCCACTTAGAAATGGTTTGCTTTGAGATGGCCTTCCCCACTGCCCCTGCAGCAAAAGCAACTAGCAGCTGTTCAGATTTCCTGAGATGCTTAGTCCTGTCCAAATAAAATCTAAGTTGTCTGTCCACGTCCAAAGAGTGCAGTATCCGTTCTCCTTTGTTCTGTAGATTAGAAAAGAAGGTTGGCAAATGAATGGACTGATTAAGAGCCACACTGGATTACACCTTGGACATAAAGGAAGGATTGGTCCTGAGGGACACCCTGTCTGCATGGAAGATGATGAAGGGCTCCACTGCCATGAGGGCCTGCAATTCAGACAGTCTTCTTGCTGAAGTGATGGCTGGAAGGAAGGCTGTTTTCCAAAAAAGGAATTTCAACTCTGCAGTTACATCTGGCACAAAAGGAGGTAGAGTGACCTTTTCCAATACAAAGTTAAGGTCCCAGGCTGGGGTAGGGGCTCTCCTGGGTGGTCTTAAACTTTTGGCCCCTCTGAGGAATTCCTTCAGCAGGGTGTGAGAGAAGAGTGGTGGCTCTATTATAATGTACTGAAATGGCTGAGGCATGAATTTTAATAGAAGAGAAGGAAAGGCCCTTGTGAAGCACCTCTGTTACGTATTGAATATGCAGTAAGCTGGGCACTGTTGTGCCCATCCCCTGTGTTTGGCTCCAGGAACAGGATCTTTTCCACTTTTCAGCATAGGATTTTCTAGTACTAGGCCTCCTTGCCTCCAGAATGACATCAAGCACTTGCTTACTAAGGGATGGTATTGGAGAGCTCAGGTAATTAGTAGGGCTGCAAGGTTCAGGGTTTGAAGCTGGGGGTGCAGAATCTGGCCCTCCTGCTGGGATAGCAGGAAAGGGGTCTGAGGCAGGTGCCATGGTTCCAGCAGTGACATTTATTTATTTTACATTTGTTGACCGGGCTAGTCTAACTGGATATATGTCCATTTTCAGTAAAGGCCCGGGGAGATAAGCTCCAAGACATGATAAAATACAAATACAATTACAAACAAAAAAAAGCAAAATTTGTAATAAAAAATAGCAAATATAATACAAATAATCAAGCAATGGTAACGTGTTGTAAAGCACAGAGGTTAGCACAGGGTGTGCAAAGAGGACAAGAGTCATAAACAGTGCAAATTGAAAGGTACAGGGACATCGTAAGGTAAAGTCAATAGTAGAGAAAGGAAGTTGGTTGTGTAGTTAGTGATGTTACTAAGAATTTACCTGAAAAAAAGGTATGTAAAGAGGAGGGAAATGGTGTAAAATAGGGAGACATGAGAAAAATATAAGAAGGAAGATGTAACAGTGGATAGTAAGCACAGGACAGGCTGGGTCAAGTTTAAAGAGATAGATGACTAGTCCGGTCTGGTACAGGGGCATAGCCAGTATGATTTGAGGTAAAGTTTAGAGAGATAGATGACTAGTCCGGTCTGGTACAGGGGCATAGCCAGTATGATTTGAGGTAAAGTTTAGAGAGATAGATGACTAGTCTGGTTTGGTACAGGGGCAGAGCCAGTAAGATTTGAGGTAAAGTTTAAAGAGATAGATGACTAGTCTGGTTTGGTACAGGGGCATAGCCAGTATGATTTGAGGTAAAGTTTAAAGAGATAGATGACTAGTCTGGTTTGGTACAGGGGCATAGCCAGTATGATTTGAGGTAAAGTTTAAAGAGATAGATGGCTAGTCCGGTCTGGTACAGGGGCACAGCCAGTATGATTTGAGGTAAAGTTTGTCTGTTTTTGAAGAGTGATAAGGAGGTGAGTGAGGAGAGGTCATTAGGGAGAAGATTCCAGGATTTACCTACAGTATTAGAGAAGAGAGAGAATCCCCAGCCCTGTTATCAGATTTAGAGGTGTGTACAAGAAGTTTGTGTGATGAGCGTAAATACTTCAGATTTTTATAGGGGGTGATAAGGCTAGATAAACTAGGAGTATTAGAAGGTTTGTAAAGAATGTTGTGGGCAATGGTTAGTTGGTGAAATTTAATCAGGTGTTGTTCTAACCATCCTAGCTGATTTAGATTTATACAATGGTGAGTTCTAAATGGGTTTCCTGTTGCAAATCTTGCAATGTTATTATAGGACAATTCCAATGTGCTGAAAATAGTCTTGGATAGATTAGTAAAAATTGGAGAAACATAAAGGAGTGTAGAGATGAAATGAGTGTGAGCTATAATAGTTTTGGCAGTAGGAGAAAGGAAGGGTTTAATCCCATAGAGTGCGCCGATTTTTTTTGTTGACGGTCTTTATAGTATTGATGATATGGATATTGAAGTTCAGATTATTGCCGATGGTGACACCTAGATGTTTGGTGGTAGAGTCTGGAGATATTATAGTACCATTGGTGATGTCACAGAGAAATGAAGAGGAGAGGACTTTTGAGTAGGAGTGAAGAGGAGGAGTTTGGTTTTCTTTGGGTTCAAAAGAAAGCAACGCTGAGTGAACCATTGTTCAACTATGTTGAATACCTTCTGGGTGACAGAGTGAAGGTCTTGGGAGGATGTAGCCGAGCATAGTAGTGTGGAGTCGTCAGCATACTGTATGTAAGTGGCTTGGGGGATAGCTAGATGAAGGTCATTTATAAATATGGAGAAGAGGAGAGGTCCTAGTATGGACACCTAAGGTAACTGGTAGATGGGTGGATAGAGTGTTATGCCACAGTACTGCTTGCTGTCATTTGTCAAGGTAGGATTGGAACCATTTTATGGAAAGTGGGTCTAATGACAGAGATTTTACTATGTTTATGAGAATCTGGTGGTTTACCATGTCAAATGCTTTAGACAGGTCGATAAATAGAGCAGAAGAAAGATTATTTAGGTTTCGTTGTTTGTTAATGTAATCAGTAAAGGAAAGGAGGGCAGTGGTAGTGCTGTGTGAGGGTCTGAAAAGTACAGTTGTTTACACTTACCATAAATGTAGATGTTCGAGTGTATTCATTGTTGCAGTCATTACATTTGGGTAATCCTGCTGGCGGGTTGCCCTCAGCTGGCCTGAATTCCAAAGTCATGGGTCCTGTGTCGGCTGCTGTCGCCTCTTCCCTGACGTCAGGTCATCAGGGGTACAAAAGAAGCAGTCGATGCAATTTTCTTCAGTTTTTCTTGTCCCAGATGTCAGATGCCCCCAAAAAGGGTAGCCAAACTTTACATATATATTCAGAAATTCACCAATATAAATTTTACCTTCATCTATAAGCAAATACACCACATCGGTAGTATAAATCAGAGAAGGAAAGATAAGATCCAAAAGGGGGAAGGCGGGTGGGTAACCTGGACTGCAAAAGTGAATACACTCTAACATCTACATTTATGGTAAGTGTACACAACTGTACTATGTTCTTTGTGTTTCACTGTTGCAATCATTACATTTGCGTAGAGTCCCAAAGCTATGGTTGGGAGGCTGGAACTAGACAGCAGTAGGAGCGGCTATGAGGCCCTGCAGAACTGCAGTGGCAAAGTCTGCCCTGGATTTAGAGTAGAGTGGCAGATGATAGTGCTTTGTAAAGGTGTGCATTGAACTCCAAGTAGCCGCCTCTAAAATGTCTCTGGTTGGTACTCCCCTGAGAAAGGCTGCTGAGGTGGCTGCAGCTCTGGTGGAATAAGGCCTAATGCCCTTGGGCACTGGCTTGTCATGGTGTAAGTAGCAGAAATGAATGCAGTGGCCTAACCACTTAGAAACAGTCTGCTTAGACATAGGCTTTCCTTGAAATCCTGCAGCATACGCCACTAGTAATTGTTCTGTCTTCCTGAAAGCTTTGGTTCTGTCCAAGTAGAATCTAAGCTGTCTGTGTACGTCCAAAGAATGCAGAATTCTCTCCCCCTTGTTCTGTGGATTTGAGTAAAAGGTTAGCAGATGGATGGCTTGGTTAAGAGCCACACTGGACACTACTTTAGGCATAAATGTTGGGTTCGTCCTCAGGGAGACCCTGTCTGCTTGAAAAATGATGAAAGGTTCCACAGTCATGAGCACCTGTAGCTCTGAAACTCGTCTTGCAGAAGTAATTGCTAAGAGCAGTGCTGTTTTCCAAGATAAAAACTTCATAGCAGTAGCAGCTGGTTCAAAAGGAGGCAGGGTGAGCTTTTCCAAGACATAGTTGAGGTCCCATGCAGGTATTGGTAGTCTCCTTGGAGGCCTTAAATTTTTGGCTCCTCTGAGGTACTGCCTTAATAAAGGGCGAGAAAAAAAGTGGTGGCTCTGTATTGTAATGAGCCGAAATGGCAGAGGCATGAATTTTAATTGATGAAAAAGACAGGCCTTTGTCCAGTATCTCAGTTAAGTATTGCAAAATCTGAGGAATATTTGGTACCTCTGTATCAGTTCCTTGTGCCTGGTTCCAGGCACAGAATCTCTTCCATTTTCCAGCATAAGACTTTCTATTACTAGGCCTTCTGGCATCCAGAATGACATCCATCACAGCTTTACTGAGAAGTGTTTTTTGTATGACTACATTATCCGCCATGCTGCCAAGTTTAATGTCCTGAGTTGGCTGTGCATGATCCGATTGTTTTGCTGGGACAGTAGTCGAGGTATTTCAGGTAAGGTCCAAGCTGGGTAAAGAGATAAGTTCTTTAGTACTGGATACCAGCACTGGCGTGGCGAGTCTGGGGCAATCAGTATCTTTGGCCTCTCCTGACTGACCTTTAGGAGCACTTTGGGGAGGAGAGGCAGTGGAGGAAAGGCATATATTGATAGGTTTTTCCAGCTGAAAGACAGGGCGTCCACTTTCCATGCTTGTCTGTGATAAGTCCTTGTGCAGAATCTTTTTAGTTGGTAATTGAGAGGGGAGGCAAATAGATCTATGTCCGGGCATCCCATTGTCCTTGTTATCATGCTGAAGACTTGTGGATCCAGCTTCCACTCGTGGGGATCCATGAGGTTTCTGCTTAGTTTGTCTGCCAGAGTATTTTCCTTTCCTGGCAGGAATTGTGCCTGCAGATGTACTTGGTAAGACAAATCTGTGTCCCACAAGGTCATGGCTAGTCTGCAAAGGGGGTAAAAGAATGTGTGCCCCCCTGCTTGTTTATATACCACATGACCGTGGTGTTGCCTGTCTTTATCAGTAGTTGTCCCGGATGAAGTAGGTCCTTGAAGGCTGTCAGGGGATTTTGAACAGCTAACATCTCTTTTTGATTGATATGTAGATGCATTTGGTTTGAGGACCATGTGCCCTGAATGCATCTTCCTGCCATGTGGGCTCCCCAGGCATAGTCTGATGCATCCATTGTTAGTGTCTGCCTAGCTGGAGGTAATGTGAATGGCTGTCCCTTGTTCTGGTGACAAGCCTTTGCCCACCATCGAAACTCCTGTTCTAGGCAGGGAATGAGAGTAATGACTGTTTCCAGGCCGTGGCAATGTTGAGTCCAAACACTTTTTAGGTACCATTGAAGTTTCCTCATATGCAGTCTTGCATATGGAATTGGTAGGATGCAGGATGTCATGAAGCCCAAAGCCTGATGAATTTTTCTTGCAGATAACTGGGCCTTTGATGCCAACATTTTGAAATAGGTACTCAGTTGCCTTTGTTTGTCTGGCGTGAGATAAGCCATCTGGGCCGTTGTATTCAAGCTTGCACCCAGGAATATTATTCTCTTGAGAGGGTACTAGTTTTGATTTATTTTTTGGCGACTGTGTAGCCTAGGCATGTTAGAAGTCTTTTCGCAGACGCCAGATGTTGAAGAAGAATGCCCTTGTTCTCTGCTTGAATGAGACAGTCGTCCAAGTAAGGATATATTTGTATTCCTCTGTCAGCAGAATGCAATTATTGGTGCCAGGCACTTTGTAAAGACCCTGGGCACAGTAGATAAGCCAAAGGGCAGTGCAGAGAATTGGTAGTGCATTGAACCAGCCTTGAATCTGCGGTATCTTCTGCATGATTGTCTGATTGGAACATGCAGGTATGCCTCTTTTAGGTCTAAAGTCACAAGCCAAGCATTCCTGCCAAGCATTTGCAGAAGCTGCTGCAAAGTCAACATTTTGAATTTTGGAATATCCAGGAATGTGTTCAGAATAGATAGGTCCAGTATTGGTCCTCCAGGCCTTGTCCTTTCTGGGTACCAAGAACAGTCCTGAGTAAAATCCTTGTCCCTGCTCTTGCTCTGGTACTTGATGAATGGCCCCCATGTCCATGATGGATGAGACTTGTTTTTATGCCTCTGCCCACAGATTTTTTGGCAGATCTGGCAAGCCGTTTGCATTTGGCAGGGTACGGAAATAGACCTTGTAGCTTTGTGACACCATGTTTAGAACCCACTTGTCCTGGGTTATGATGTGCCAATTTTGAGCAAAAAGTGCTAATTTTCCCCCTAAGGGTGCTGCCAGAAGATAAGTGCTTGGTGCAGGCAGGGGGAAGTCATTGGGACTGTTTTCTGTATGTTTGTGATCTATCTTCTCCAGCTTTGGAGGTAGAAGCACCCCATTGCTTGGGCCTATAAGACCCTTGCGCCTGGCATCTGCCTCTAGGGCGTGTGGATCTGCCCCTTTGAGGTCTGACACAGGAAAGGACCAATTTTTTGTAGACCAGTGTCTACTAAACCTAGGTGGCTGTACCTGTAAAAAAAACTTTGACAGTCTGCATAGATTTAGCTTTGTCCTCCATTTTAGCTATGTTAGAAACCTAGGAGGAAACTCCCAGATATGCTCAGAACTAGTTCAAAATGATGTGAAGATTACTGATCCTACAGACATTGCCAACATACTGGCTGACAGGTTCAGTGCAAACTTGTCCCCCCCCTCCCCCCCAAAAGGAGAGATATCTATACCAAATGATTGCAGCCCCCCAAACATCTCCAGCGCCCAAGTGAGAACTGCTCTCTCCAAAGCAAAAAACACAGCATCCATGGGACCTGATGGTGTCCCCGGCTGGGTGCTCCACGAACTCAATGAGGAATTAAACCCACAGCTAGGACAGCTGTTTAATCAAAGTCTTACCTCTGGATACGTACCCAGGGAGTGGCGACTGCAACTGTGGTCCCACTTCACAAAGGCGGTGCCTCCACCGACCCTGGAAATTAGCCGCCCATTAGCTTGACAAGCCTTATCTGCAAAGCCATGGAGAGGGTCATAATGGACCTCATCAATAAAGACATAGGAATTTGCAGACTTTGGATCCAACCCAGTTTGGCTTTGTCAAAGGCAGATCATGCCTTTTAAACTTGGTTGACTTATTGAAACAGTCACCAAAGCCATTGTGAGGAAAGGCAGTCCATACAGCCTACCTCGATCTGGCAAAGGCCTTCGATACAATACCCCACTCGGGTATCATTGAAAAACTCATCAGCTTAAATGTTAACCCATACATCACAAGATGGGTTGCAAACTGGCTGAGTGACAGAACCCACAGGGTTAGAGTTGCTGGCGCCATGTCAGACTCAAAGCCTGTCACAAGTGGTGTCCCACAGGGCTCAGTCCTGGGCCCACTCTTGTTTGGCATCTACTTTTCAGTACAAGCAAACACAGGAGGGTTATGGCTGACAAAGTTTGCAGATGACTGCAAACTGGGCCATAGTAGAAAACACATCTGACACAGATATCCTTCAGAAGGGTCTCACAGAAACGGATAACTGGTGCCAGAGCCACGGCCTGAAGTTAAATGCCAAAAATGCATAGTCATACCCTTTGGGAAAAACAAGGTTACCCCTAGCTACCAAATAGGTGGCAATCCACTGAGCACAGAAGAAGTTATCAGGGACCTGGGGACCCAGGTTGATAGTAGTCTGTCATTCGACACCCATGTAGCTAAAGTAGTTAGGAAGACCTTCTACATTGCCCACCTTATCATGAAGGATTCTCATCTAGATCAAGGGAGGTCATAGTCTCCCTTTACTCATCACTCATCAGACCAATGATTGAGTACAATGCCCCATTCGGGATGTATCTGACCCGACACTTGCAGCAGCTGGAGAGGCCACAAAAGTTCCTCACCAAAAGGATAAAGGGTCTCAAAATCTGTCCTATGCTGCCCGACTGAAAGAACTCCAGCTCTATTCAGTCGCACGCTTGCTCAAAGGTGACCTTTGCCTAACATACAAGGCCATGTCAAACCCAGATTTGATGAATATGCTTCACCTCAAAAATCTAGATCCATCAGAGCCACAAGGGCGGGAGACTTAAACCTCGACACGGCTATTAATAGGACGTGCTGGAGGGATAGATTCATCACCCAAAGACTCCCTATGCTGTGGAACAAAATCCCGGTACATGTGAGGCAGAGCACCTCGCTGGCCTTGTTCAAGAGAAATCTTGACCAATGGATGGGAGATCGCAGATATACCCCAGGGATTACCTCAGTGTCACTGCTCGACAGAGGCACAGCAAAATAATGGGTATAGTTCCCCATACTAAAGGGGTGGCGTAAGCCACAAAATGATGGGCTAGGCTTGTAAATGCCCTCGGGCAGATAGCCTAGTATGAACCTATGAACCTATTTTCTTTAACACCTCTTCTGCCTTAACACCAAACAAAGTATCATGCTGTAAAGGTGCATCTAGTAATTTAACTTTAACATGATCAGGCAGATTTTGTTCCTTTAACCAAGCATGCCTCCTAATTACAGAACCCGTAACTGCGGCCCTGCAGGAGGCCTCCAAAGAATCAAAACCACATTGCAAAGTATGTTTTCCAACTTGTTCTGCTGCATACAATAAATCCTGCATTTCCTTGTTTTCTGCACATTCAGAATTTAACATTTTCTGTTTAAGCAATCCCATAACATGTTGCTGATACTTAAGCATATGAAATTGACAGTTTAAGGCCCTTATAGCCAAAGTTGCAGATGTGTAAACCTTTTTTTCCCCATCTATCCAGTGCCCTTGAAACTCTGTCCGAGGGGGTTGGGATTTTTGCAGTGGAAGCCTTAACTCGCTTTGGACCCTGTGAAATAGTTTCTGGGTCAGCAGCAGGGTTTTTAAAAAGAAATTTGTGAGAGTCAGGAACCCTGTAATATCTGTCAGGCTTAACAGGAGCTGGGGGTAAGGAGTCAGGGGTCAGGCTAGACTCCGAAAACACATCTACAATGTCTAACACAGGTGGAATGGCTAGAGGCCTGTGCTGAGGTAGTAAAAGAAAATCCCTGAGCCTCCTTTTAGATTCTGAAAAATCTTGGCTCTCCCAGTGGAAATGCTCTCTCGTGGTATGCAAGGTTTCCCCAAAGGAATAGTCCTCAGGAGGAGATGCTGAAGGGATAGATTCTTCAGCATCAGAATCCTCATGGTGGGGAAGAGAATATTCCTGATCAGAAGAGGAATAAGAAGAAATAAAAACCTGATCTGAAGATTTATAGTCAGTGTCTTGCCTAGGCCTTTTATCAGGAGGGGGATGGGAACCCCTGATCAAGGTAATCAAGTCTTCGGCCATTTTGAGCATCTGTTTTTTGGGCATAGAGGCCTGTCCACATGGCTCTTGAGTTTGTTTGCTTGCTTTAGAAGGTGCTTTAGTCTTTGCCCTTGAAGCTGAAGTCATTTTAATGTAAAGATGTTTAGGTCTGAATACACCCTCAGAAGCCGGTACCTGCTCAACGGCTCCGGACCCATCTGAGGGATTAGCGTCCAAGGCTCCAATACCTTGAGTATCCAGCAGCATGGCAGACTCCACATGGGAGTCCGTAGTGGCCTGCGACCATAAAGTAGCGGGCGTCAGGGGATGTGAAAGCGCCTCACAGAGAACCGGCGACTGGCTTAGGAGAAGCTTTGTCATCGATTTTGGGCCTCAGTTGTTTTTCTCTTTCCTTTTCTTTGCATTTTTTGTAAACTCCGGTAGTCGGATGGCTATCAGACGACATTTCAGGATAATTAAACCGGCGTCCAAAAAAGTTTAAAGCAAAATCATACAAACGCTTAATAGTGCATTGATTAAATCTAGCACAAAACCGACAACCAGTAACGTTGTGATCAGGGCCTAGGCAAGGAATACAGAAAGAATGAAAATCTTTATAAGGTGTTTGCTTTCCACAAGAAATAAAATTATTAACGTTTTCTGACATCGGTCTGGAGCAAGAAAAAAGTTTCCCCAACGGGGTACTTAGCTTTTAATGAAGACTTTGGATCTGAAACTCAAACACGAAAATCTCAGGAGTCTGCCGACTGGCACTTGCGAACTGCTTCTGCTTCGGGCACCGAGCAGCAAGAAAGACTGAAGAAAATGGCGTCGGCTGCTTCTTTTATACCCCTGACGACCTGATGTCAGGGAAGAGGTGACAGCAGAAGACGCAGGACCCAAGACTTTGGAATTCAGGCTGGGTGAGGGCAACCTGCCAGCAGGATTACCCAAATGTAATGACTACAACAGTGAAACACGAAGAACATCCATGTTGATAGTTGGAAAGTAAATCGTTTTCAATTAAGTGGTGGAATAATTACCTGTGGATACATTTCTCCATAATCTTAGCTAAAAGAGAGAGTAGGGCAATAGGGTGATAGTTTGATAGCTCAGAGGAGTGTCCACCTTTATTGAAGGGGGATAACATGGGAGACTTTCCATAAGGTGGGGATGTGACCTTTGCTTATAGTTCTACTGATCAGTATGGAAATAGGGTAGGCAATAGCCTTGGATGATAACTGTAGAAATTCAGAAGACAGTTGGTCTGCAGAAGGAAAGCATGGTTTCAGTTTATTCAAACGGTTTTGAATAAGTGTGGTAGGGACAGGTTTGAACTGAAAAGGAGGGGGTGAGGTTGAGGTGTAAGAAGGTAGTGTGAAGGTATTAGGTGATAGTTGACTAGCCAGTGTTTGGATAGCATCTGTAAAAGAAGGTATTGAAGGTATTAGCTGTATGGATGGGGTTTTTCTGGTCTGTATTTTGAGGGTTTGATGAAGTGGATTGACCTGGGTGGAGTAACTGCTTAATGCTAGCCCAGAATTTTTGTGGGTTGTTGTGAATAGGTTATTGAAATTATAAGTAGTAGTTTTTTTTTTTTTTTTTTTTTTTTTTTTTTTTTTTTTTTTAAATCGGAAAGTATGGCCTTCTTAGTGTCATTTCTAAGTTGTCTAAAGGTTTGTTGGTCAACAGGGTTTTTTGTCATTCTCCATTTGGCCCAATATTTATTTCTGAGTTGAATTTTATGTTTGGTTTCATTGGAGAGCCATGGGGCAGAGTTGGCCTTAATCCTAATAGATCTGGTTGGAGCGTGGTGATCATCGGATAGCCATGGGGCAGAGTTGGCCTTAATCCTAATAGATCTGGTTGGAGCGTGGTGATCATTGGATAGCCATAGGGCAGAGTTGGCCTTAATCCTAATAGATCTGGTTGGAGCGTGGTGATCATTGGAGAGCCATGAGGCAGAGTTGTCCTTAATCCTAATAGATCTGGTTGGAGCGTGGTGATCATCGGACAGCCATGGGGCAGACTTGGCCTTAATCCTAATAGATCTGGTTGGAGCGTGGTGATCATTGGAGAGCCATGGGGCAGAGTTGGCCTTAATCCTAATAGATCTGGTTGGAGCGTGGTGATCATTGGATAGCCATGGGGCAGAGTTGGCCTTAATCCTAATAGATCTGGTTGGAGCGTGGTGATCATTGGAGAGCCATGGAGCAGAGTTGGCCTTAATCCTAATAGATCTGGTTGGAGCGTGGTGATCATTGGAGAGCCATGGGGCAGAGTTGGCCTTAATCCTAATAGATCTGGTTGGAGCGTGGTGATCATTGGATAGCCATGGGGCAGAGTTGGCCTTAATCCTAATAGATCTGGTTGGAGCGTGGTGATTGAGAATGGAAAGGAAGGTAGAATTACAGAAATTAACGGCTTCATCTAAAGGGAGGCGTTTTAAGGGAACCCAATTGCATGCTCTTAGTTTCACTTGATATAAATCAGGGTTAAATTTCTTTTTGGATCTAATACTTCTGATAGAGGTTAGAATGGGAGTGTTGGCTTTATGCCTGATGGAGTAGGTAAGTGAGTGGTCATTTATATCATCAGGGAGGGTTCCAGAATTATAGTAGTGAGTACTATTGTTTGTAAGAATCCAGTCTAGTATGCTAGCTTTCTTGTTAGCTTTATTTATTCTGGTGGGTGAGGTAATGGTTTGAGAAAAAACATGTAGGTTAATGTGGGTGGTAGGAAGGCTGGTACAATAGGAATTCCAATCCAAATTTATATTGCCTAGGATTACGGTTTCTTGAAGCAGGTGTTGGTATAGCCAGCAAAGGATATTTTCCATGGTGGCTATGTTATTTCCGGGGGGCAGATACATACAGATAATGTAGATTGATTTAGCATTGTTAAGTTCAAGTTTAGAGATGAGAATCTCAGCATGGGAATCTAGAGGTAGATTACAGTTGTATTTGGTTAATTGTAAGCCAGATGTAAATAGAATAGCAACCCCACCACCTTTCTTAGCTACTCTGTCAATTCTTAGGATATTATATCCAGGTGGGATAATTTCATTATCCTTGATGGCAGGTTTTAGCCATGTTTCTGTTAGGCAGATAATGTCAAAGGAGTACACTTCTAAGAGAGCATGGAGTTGAGTTACTTTGTTGTTAATACTACGTATATTAAGATGAGCTAGTACAAGGCAGTTAGATGGTTTAGCAAGGGGGTAATTGGTTGATTGATTATGGTTATGGAGAGAGACAGAGGTTGCTGATGGGCCAGGTAAGGATGAATATCACCGTCCTTTAATGAGAGGAGTTGTCCTAGATAGCTTAAGTTAGGGAACTTGCTGGATGGAAATAACACTCTCCTGAGATGTAGTGAATTATATTTAATATGTAGTGTTCTATGATACATAGCAAGTAGGTAGCTGGGTGAGCATATTATGTTTGCATGGTTATGTAGGTGTGGTAAGGGTTGAGAGTTAGTTTGTTGATTGGGGTAGTCAGTGTGTGGATACTGGGTGTTCATATGAGGAGAGTAAATAGGCAAAAATTAAAAGTGGTAGTGGTACAAGAGTAAAGCAGAGTAAAATCTGAGAAGGGATGGTTGCATTAGCCATTGGGAAGGATTAGCTATTTGTTGGATATATATGTAGAGATGGAAGTGTTTAAGCTGTGAGTATGTAAAGATAGGAGGGTGTGGTGAGTATGGAGTGGAGTGGTAAAGAGATGGGAGAAGAGAAAAATTGGCCAATTGGAAATGTGTAGAGGTTAATAGGAAGAGGAAGGGGTGGTTATAAAGTATAAGAGTAGGACCCCTGGGGGTGGGTGAGAATTGGGAGTAGGGAGGAGAGCGGAGTGAGCCCACAGGGTGAACGGAGTGGGTAGAAACAAGGAGAAAGGAAGAAGGCAAGACTGTGAAGAAACAATCAGTGGTTAGGTAAGTGAGATCAGAGATAAGGAAAGTATGGAGGATTTAGCACTTGTTTAGTGTAACTGTTAGTAAGGTAAGAACAGATTTGGGTCACAGAGATAGGAGGCTAGAGGCAGGGAATTAATGGATCCTTTGGAGAGGATTCAATATATAGTAACTTAGGGAATAAAGTGAATACTTAAGCAATATGTATGTACTGCCACCTAGTGGAGAAGCAGTAGATGACAAGAGCATTTAGAGCACAGTAGAGAAAGGTAAAAAGTAATGCAAGGGCCTAATAGTGGGGTAAAAAGAAATCCGCAGAAGGCTGCTAGCAATGGAGCGCAGGGCTAAATACAACATTGACTGGTTACAATGACTTGCCCTTAGGATACATACACTTTAGGCCGATGTCATAGGACAAGCAAAGGAAGTTGAGAGAACAATGGAGGATCCCTGCATAGAGGTTCTGTTTTCTGTCTGGAAGCCAGGAATATCAGGAATGGTGAGAGGTTACAGGTTAGGTTATGTACTGTAGACCAACTGTGAGCATGGCCAGCAGCCTAAGGCAGAACATGACTGAAGGGGGCAAAGCCTAGTCAAAGATGGCACCACAAACGCTGGCATCCCTATATAGATTTAGTGGATGGTGAGGCAGGTAGGAGCATACTGCGCAAGAGGGGTACCAGTGCTGGTGTGGCCAGTATGGTGCAATGAGTATTGTCCTTGATTTGTCATGTTTGATCTTTAGTAGAACTTTTGAAAGGCGAGACAGAGAGGGAAAGGCATAAACTGAGAGGCTTTCCCAGGTGAAGGACAGAGCATCCACTTTCCAAGCTTGTCTGTGTGGAGTCCTTGTGCAGAATTTGTCCAACTGGTAGTTCTGAGTGGAGGCAAACAGGTCTATCTCTGGGCTCCCCCATTCGTTTCTC
This sequence comes from Protopterus annectens, assembly GCF_019279795.1. Taxonomy (NCBI): domain Eukaryota; kingdom Metazoa; phylum Chordata; order Ceratodontiformes; family Protopteridae; genus Protopterus; species Protopterus annectens. The sequence continues at coordinate 858,023,247 of NC_056750.1, forward strand.
AAAATGTTGAATATCTTTGGTTCCAGTTTACACTCGTGTGGGTCCATGAGATTTCTGCTTAGGTCGTATGCCAGTGAATTTAGCTTGCCTGGCAGGAATTGAGCTTGTAGATGCACTTGGTAGCTCAAGGCGGTCTTCCACAGAGCCATGGCTAGTCTGCAGAGCTGATATGAGTGGGTTTCCCCCTGCTTGTTTATGTACCACATAACACTAACATAACTGCTCTGGCCAAGTGAGCCCCCCATGCATAGTTTGATGAGTCTGCTAGGGTTTGGGCGGCAGGGGGTAGAGTGAATGGCAGTCCCTTGTTGTATTAGCAGGCCTCTGCCCACCAAAGGAACTCTGTCTTTATACAAGGAATGATAGGAATCATTGATTCCAGTCCTGAGAATGCTGACACCATAGGCTTTTTAGATACCACTGTAGTTTCCTCATATGCAGCCTTGCATATGGAATTAGGATGCAGGAGGCCATGAACCCCAGGACTTGCAGTATTTCCGTTGCAGATAGCTGGGTCTTTGTGGCTAGTAGTTTGAAGTAGGCTGTCAAACTTGTTTCTCTGATTGAGGTAGGCCATCTGGGAAGTTGTGTTCAACCTTGCTCCCAGGAATACAATTTGTTGGCAGGGTACTAGGTGAGATTTGGTGTACCCCAGTGAGGTTAGCAGTTTCTTTACAAATGCCAGATGATTCAATAGTGTCCTTGCTTTCTACCTGAATTAGACAATCATACTGGTATGGGTATATTTGAATATTTCTTTGCCTGCAGAATGCAATGACTGGAGCTAGGCACTTTGTGAATACTCTGGGGGCAGTAGATTAAGCCAAAGGGCACTGCAGAGAACTGATGGTACATGTAGCCTGCTTTGAAGAGTAGGCATCTACTGCGAGACTCCCTGACAGGGATGTGCAGGTAAGCTTCCTTTAAGTCCAGTGTTGCTAACCAGGCATCCTTGCCTAGCACAGGAAGCAGCTGAAGAGTCAGCATCTTGAATTTTGGAATCACCAGAAAAGTGTTCAGAGTAGAAAGGTCCAGGATAGGAAGCCAGTAGTAGTCTTTTCTGGGTACCAGAAAAAGTCTTGAGTAAAAACCTTGTCCCCCATTCCTCTGCTGGGACAGGTTGAATAGCCTTGACACTTAGAAGAGTGAGAACCTGCAGTTGAGCCTTTGCCCACTGATTTGGGGGTAGGTCTGGACAACCGTTTGGGGTTGGTAAGGTGTGGAAGTGGAATCTGTATCCTTGGGAAACTATATTTAAAACCCATTTGTCTTGGGTAATGAGTTCCCAGTTTTTTGCATGCAGGGCGATTCTTCCCCCTAAAGGAGCAGTCAGTTGAGCAGGGCTTGGAAGGTTTAAAGTTAAGTCACTGTGACAGTTTACCATAGAGGGGGTGTCTTACTACTTCCAGCTTTGGAAGTGGGAACCCCCACTGCTTAGGCCTGTGAGTACCTTGAGACTGTATCCTAGGTGGTCTGCTGGTCCTGGGTTTGGACGGAGAAGGCCTGGAAGAGACAGGAAAGGAACAATTCTTAGAAGGCCAATGCCTACTAAATCTGGGAGGCTGTACTTGCAAGAAATCTAAGTATGCATAGATTTAGCTTTTTCCTCCATCTTTTTAAGTACTACTTCTGCTTTATTGCCAAACAGGCGGTCTTGGTTTAAGGGAGCATCCAGTAATTTAATTGTAACATGATCTGGGAAAGTTTGCTTCTTAAGCCAAGCATGCCTTCTAAGTACAGACCCAGTGACAGTAGCCCTGCAAGATGCCTCTAAGGAGTCAAAACCACACTGCAAGGTACGTTTACCAACTGGTTCAGCAGAATGCATTAAATCCTGTAATTCTTTACTTTTAGCACAGTCAGGAATCAACATAATTTTCTGTTAATGTAATCCAATAATATGTTGTTGATATTTTAACATATGAAACTGGCAGTGTAAGGCCCTAATGGCCAAAGGAGCAGAAGTGTACACCTTCTTACCCCATCTCTCCAGGGCCCTGGAATCTCTATCAGAGGGGGTAGTGTTTTGGCAGTAGCAGCCTTAATGCCTTTGGGTCCCTGTGAAATGGTCTCTGGGTCCGCAGTAGGATTCTTAAAGAGGAACTTGTGCGAGTCAGGTACTCTAATACCTGTCTGGTTTCCTGGGTGCCAGAGGTAAAAGTGTTTGGGGCCAGGCTAGATTCCAAGAAGGCATCATCTATAATGTCCAGTACATGAGAGACAGCTAAAGGCCTGCATTGAGGAAGGAGTAAGAATTCCCTAAGCCTCTTTTTGGAGTCAGAGTAATCCTGGCTTTCCCAGCAGAAATGCTCCATAAGAGTGTGCAAAGTTTCATCAAAAAATAAATCTTCTTGAGGGAAGCAGAGGGAATGGAGTCCTCTGCATCAGAATCCTCATAGAAAGAAAAGGGCAAATCAGAAGAAACAAATTTCAGAATCCTGATCAGAAGGAAAATCAGTTATAGGTCTCAGAGGGATAAGGCTGGCTTCCCCTAATTAGAGTAATAAGGTCTTCAGCCATTCTCATAATTTTTTAGGCATATGGGCCTGACCATGCATTTGGACATTGGTTTTCTAGGCGTGGATCGAGTTTTAGGCCTTGAAGAATAAGATGGCGTCTGTTTGATTTACAAGTCAGTAGGCCTGAATACACCCTCAGAAGCCGGTGCCTGCACAGCTGCTCCAGACCCATCCAAGGTAGAGACATCCGCAGGTTCCATAGTCGAAGCATCTCGCAGCATACCGGAATCCGAATGGGTCTCAGTAGAAGCCTGCGAATCTGAAATAGCAGGTATCAGGGGCTGCGAAAGCACCTCACTGAGTACCGGCGAACTGGCGACTAGCTTAACGGAAGCGTCATCAGCAGCTTTGGACCTATGCGGTCTGTCTCTGTCTATCTTTACGTTTTTTCAGAATGTCAGTAGTCGGATGGCTTACTGAAGCCATTTCTGGATAATTAAACAGAGTACCAAAATAGTTTGAGGTGAAAATGAACAGACAATGAATAGTTTGAGGATTGAATAAGGCACAAAACCAACAGCGAGGGATGTCGTGGTCTGGGCCTAAGCAAGGAATGCAGTACGAATGAAAATCTTCATGAGGTATTTGCTTTCCCCAAGTAATACAACTGTTAACTTTTACTGACATTGCTTTAGAGCAAGGAAAAAGGATCCCCAACGGGGTACTTAGCTTTTTTCAAGACTTCGGTTCTGAAACTCGAAAACGAAAATTTCAGGAGTCGGCCGACCGGCACTTGCGAACTGCTTCGGGCACCACATGGCAAGAAAGACTGATGTAATCGTGTCGGCTGCATGCTTTATACCCCTGACTACCTGACATCATGGAAGAAGAGACAGCAACAGACGCAGGACCCAAGACTTTGATAATCAGGCCGGCTGACGGCTACCTGCAAACAGATAATCCAAATGTAATGACTGCAACAGTGAAACACAAAGAACATCCAAAGTTTATCTCTATTACAATTTGTTACACTTGAAAATCTGTTTTGACATTGCCTAAAAAAGGCACTATGGGGAGGCAAAGGCCTTTGCCAGTATCCGAAAGCCTAGGGGGACAGGTGCAGACCATCTCTAGGAAAGCAGCAAGAGATGTCCACCATATCCTCTCAAGCTAACACATACTGGACCCCCTGAACTGATACCAGAAGCTAAGTCAGTTGCTGAAGTCAGTCATTTTTTGTTTATATTGTGGCATCATCCTGAGTGAGGGTAGGATATTGCTTAAGACTAGGGACATACCCTGTCTGGGACACTGAGGTCCAACATGTCTCTCTTCATATAGTCCACAGAGGTACGTCTCAAATCATTCACTCCAACATGGACTACAACAGCGTCATAATGGTATTGTTGAGTGACTCCAGTGCACGCATGGTTTGTTGGATCCTGGCAGCTGAAGGTGACCATCTCCTTCTCCAATCTGGTGAGGGGGATACGTGCGTCTCAATATGGAGTCACCTATGTCCAAGACATTTGATGTGTTTTGCCTCAGGGGCTTATTTGTTGAAACATAGGTGTGTGTGTGTGTGTGTGTGTGTGTGTGTGTGTGTGTGTGTGTGTGTGTGTGTGTGTGTGTGTGTGTGTACGCGCGCGTGTTGATGTGTAGCAGTTTCTTTTTGCTTAGTGGCGAATGTGGGTGTTATGCATTTGGAAAGTCTCTCCTTTTGGGAGGCTTTTAATGAGTACCTCTGCATACGTGTGGGTTTGTCTCGTGACCTTATTTTGTGTGAGACGTGAGGTTTGCATGAGAGGTGAAGCATGTGTGCTAACAACATGTTTCATGTCTAGTTTGTTTTTACATCGGAGAACTGACTCCAATTCCAGTGTATTTGCATCTCTCACATAGTGTGTTAGTTTACTTTTAAGAGTAAATGGTTGTCAGCATATATGAAGCAATTGCTACATTGCCTCAAGATGCTCACATCAAGCAAGCTGGCAGGAGAAATGATGGGAAACTGTTCATACACTGTGGCAGGATTTTTCTGAATGTCATATTTAGGAAAGAAGTGGGCTGGTCGGACTTGGTCACAAACAGCAAAAATAAAGCAGTAATTCACATGGCCTTCCTGAAAACATTGGAGGGGATAAATGTATCTCCAAACACCATCATACTAGGTGACTTCAACTACCCTAATATAGACTGGGAACACTACTCAAGCCCAAACACTCTAGCCCAAAGGTTCCTGGAGTTCATAAACTCAAATGCCATGGAACAACTAGTCACCATCCCCACAAGAGGAGAAAACATACTTGATCTCATCATCACAAACATGGGATCACAATGTTCAACACCGGAAGTATACCCCTCACTGGTGAGATCAGATTATAAACTAATCTCGCTGGAGGTCCTCATCCCGCCCCCACCTGAAATAAAAAAGACCACAGTGAAAAACTTCTCAAAAGCCGACTTCACACTTCTAAAAACTAGTGTGGTCTCCTTTAAGGCCTCTGAGCCAGTGGCAAACATTACTCAAACCGCTGAATCACTTACAAATGCCTTCTACCAGCACCTACAGGACTGCATGGATCAGGCAATCCCAAACAAAACTAAGACTCTTTGTACCAAAGGCAAGCGTCCAGTCTGGTGGACCCCAGCCATAAACAAGCTCTACAACAAAAGGAGGAAGCTGCTACAAGATAGAGCAAAATCCTTGAAAGGTAAGACACCTTTGATCATTATAAGTAAAAAACTAAGAGCTCTCATAAAATCATCCAAGGCAAATTTTGAGAGAAAAATCGCCAAGGACTCAAAAGACAATCATAAGGCCTTCTTTAGCTATGTTAGAAACCTAGGAGGAAACTCCTAGATATGCTCAGAATTAGTTCAAAATGATGTGAAGATTACTGATCCTACACACATTGCCAACATACTGGCTGACAGGTTTAGTGCAAACTTCTCTCACCCCCCCCCCCCAAAAGGAGAGATATCTATAACCAGAGGATTGTAGCCCCCCAAACATCTCCAACGCCCAGGTGAGAACTGCTCTCTCCAAGGCAAAAACCACAGCATCCATGGGACTGGATGGTGTCCCCGGCTGTGTGCTCCACGAACTCAATGAGGAATTAAACCCGCAGTTAGGACAGCTGTTTAATCTTAGCCTCACCTCAGGATACGTACCCAAGGAGTGGCGCACGGCGACTGTGGTCCCACTTCACAAGGGCGGTGCCTCCACCGACCCTGGAAATTACCGTCCCATTAGCTTGACAAGCCTTATCTGCAAAGCCATGGAGAGGATCATAATGGAACTCATAAATAAAGACATAGGGAACTTGCAGACTTTGGATCCAACCCAGTTTGGCTTTGTCAAAGGCAGATCATGCCTTTTAAACTTGGTTGACTTTTTCGAGACAGTCACCAAGGCCATTGATGAGGGAAAGGCAGTCCATACAGCCTACCTCGACCTGGCAAAGGCCTTGACACAATACCCCACTCAGGTATCATCGAAAAACTCATCAGCTTGAATGTAAACCTATACATCACAAGATGGGTTGCAAACTGGCTAAGTGACAGAACCCACAGGGTCAGAGTTGCTGGAGCCATGTCAGACTCAAAGCCTGTCACAAGTGGTGTCCCACAGGGCTCAGTCCTGGGTCCACTCTTGTTCGGCATCTACTTTTCTGAAGTACAAGCAAACACAGGAGGGTTATGGCTGACAAAGTTTGCAGATGACTGCAAACTGGGCGCCATAGTCGAAAACACATCTGACACAGATATCCTTCAGAAGGGCCTCACAGAGATGGATAACTGGTGCCAGAGCCATGGCCTAAAGTTAAACGCTAAGAAATGCATAGTCATACCCTTCGGGAAAAACAAGGTTACCCCTAGCTACCATATAGGTGGCAATCCACTGAACACAGAAGAAGTCATCAGGGATCTGGGGACCCAGGTTGACAGTAGCCTTTCATTTGACACTCATGTTGCTAAAGTAGTTAGGAAAACCTTCTACATTGCCCACCTGATCATGAAGGGATTCACATCTAGATTAAGGGAGGTCATCGTCCCCCTGTACTCATCACTCATTAGACCTATGATTGAGTACAATGCCCCATTCGGAATGTATCTGACCCGACACCTGCAGCAGCTGGAAAGGCCCCAAAGGTTCCTCACCAAAAGGATAAAGGGTCTCAAAAATATGTCTTATGCTGCCCGACTGAAAGAACTCCAGCTCTATTCAGTCTCATACCGCTTGCTCAGAGGTGACCTGTGCCTGACATATAAGGCCATGTCAAACCCAGATTTGATGAATATGCTTCACCTCAAAAAATCTAGATCCCTCAGAACCACAAGGGAAGGAGACTTAAACCTTGACACGGTTATTAATAGAACGTGCTGGAGGGACAGATTCATCACCCAGAGACTCCCTATGCTGTGGAACAAAATCCCGGTACATGTGAGGCAGAGCACCTCGCTGGCCTTGTTCAAGAGGAATCTTGACCAATGGATGGGAGTTCGCAGATATACCCCAGGGATTACTTCAGTGTCGCTGCTTGACAGAGGCACAGCAAAATAATAGGCATAGTTTTATTCAAACTAAAGGGGTGGCGAAAGACACATAACTATGGGCTAGGCTTATAAATGCCCTTGGGCAGATAGCCTAGTATGAACCTATGAATTAAACACAGTTAAAATGCAGTGCTGGCTTAAGATATACTTAAGAGTTGTTTTCAGTGGATGCCTTGGATTTCAGTGCAGATGCACTCCTGACCTCTGGCTAAAGTCACAGTTATAACACAACTTATTTAATTTAACATTTATTTACTGGGAAAGTCAGACTTGGAACAAAGCCAGTGTTCAACGGAGGCCCAGGAAGAAATGCTCCAGATGCATGTCTCTGTAACATGGGAGGAACAAAGAACGAAAAAACACACCAGCACACAACTCTTCTAATCCAAAAACATCCACGAAAAAAGAAGAGGAAGGAAAAAATCAGGAACCCAGAACACCTGGAGTAAACACATACAAACGCAGGGAGGACAAACTCCACAAAGAAGGCATTCCAGTAGAGAATCGAACTGGAGACCCTCCTGCTGTGAGGTGATGACACTACCACTACGTCATCCTACCTTACCAACAGGAAATCATCAGACTGAGGCTTTCTCCATCAACCCCAAACTCCGATGGGTCCTGTGCTACACACTTCTGCCACAAGGGTGCAGGAAGGCGCACAGTGTAAGACAGCAGGATTAAGAGCACAGGGATATCAGTCTAGATTCAGCAGGTCTGAATCTAGCCTATGTTACGTAAGGCAAGGAAACAATTTCTAGATGTGAAGGAGTAAGGGAGAGTTCCTTAAAGGTCAAAGTGAGAGTGGTTAATAGTGTACTTTTAAATGACCTGCAGTAGTACCATCTTTGGCACAAACTGGCAGTTCTTCGAGCAGCTGTGAACAGTGGAAGACTAAGGCGACCGTTTGCTACAGAGGATTTTAAACTGGAGAGGTTTGCTTATATGCAAGCATTGGGAACCACATTTGTGCAAGGTTTTATAAAAGCAAGACTAAAAACTTTTCTAAAGTTAAACCCTCAGGCCAATCACATAAAAACAAAAAGCTACTGACCAGTAGTTCCCAACTTGTATGGGTTGAATTTAGATATCTGCTTCCAACAGAATGCAAAGGAACCCTCCCCAATGTAAGACAAGCTGGCTTTGAGCTGAAGTGCAGTAACAAAAACTTTAGAACAGAAAAGGATTCGTGCACTATAAAAAAAATCCTTGGAAATAAGTTCACTAACCCTGAGAAATGTTCACAACACACACAGACTTTGTAAAACTTAGAAATAATTTGGCAAACTCAGAAGTACTGGCATTGACTCCCCAGATGATGTTAACATACTGCAAGAGGGTCTCAGAGCAACTAATGACTGGTGCCAAAGTCATGGCCTCAAGCTAAATGCAAAAAAATATATCATACCATTGAGCAAAAACACGACCCCTACTGGATTACCACCCCTAAACATACAACCTGTGGTGACAGACCTGGGTACTCAGATGGATAATCTCACATTCAACCATCATGCAGCGGCAGTGTCAGAAAAACCTTTTACTTGGTTCACCTCATAAGTAAAAGGACTACATCCACAAAAAAAAAGGAGGGTGCATTCCTGTATCCAACTTGATATGTAATTAAATTGGCTTCTGGCATTTATGGAAAAGCTACAAATGTTCTTTTCACCAATAATATTGCTATGATATGTGGATCTTGCCTGCTGAAATGTATAAATCTATGAGACTACCTTTAGAATCGAGCAACTGATTTGTGCGCTTCCCTGGTACTGTTAAAGCAATTTAACTTTGATTAAGTGAGTTAGTCGCAGTGTTTGCTTAACTACAAAACAATTTTTGGATAAACAGCTTACTGAGTAAGCGCTACCACCATTACTTTATATGACTACATAAGGCTACAAAAATGCTCCAAGTGGAACAGCGTGTTACTGTTCAGCGTTTTTTTCTCTATTTACGCTGTAGTTTACTTACCTGACTTTTAAGCCACCTTTTACTTGCTACCTGCTAAATACTGTTTTTGCTGAGCTTATACGGCTAATACTGTTAAAACTGAATTATTTAGAGTGTAACAAAAAAGGGACTATCTTTATGAACTGTGTAAACTACTTTTGATGCAAGGATTTGTTTTCTCGCTCTGTTGCTGTGCTGAATAAGGCATAAAACGTTGGTCAGTTATTATTTGTAAGGTGTCGATAAATGGCGATGAGCTCTAACACTAATATCTATCCGGTACCATCCCTTCTCACGGCTTCCACCCTGAAAGGCTTGCAAAGCTAGAAGGACTCCATCCAGTAGTGCATTAAAATGGAAAACCACACTGGTCTGCCCACATTATCAAAAGTAACTCAAGGTTACTACTTTTCAACATGCTTTCTGCATATACTGTATAACTAAACTGTAGTGGGTTTACAGCACTAACATCCCTGCCCTTCACAATTTGAAAAATAAAGTAGCGAATCCTAAAAGTACACCAGGTGGCTACTCATTCTATTCACCAGCTACAGAACCACTGAACTGTAAATTTTAGCTGCTTTATGCTATTAAAAATCAAAATGTCCATATAATTAAAGTAAAATTTTATTTATTTTACATTTGTTAACCGGGAAATTCCGACTGGACCAGGTCCATTTTCAGCGGAGGCCCGGGGAGAAAAGCTCCAACATCAAGTTATACAAATACAGTACATCCAGCATAATATACTAAACAGGTTACATCATGTATGCTGAGCATAGTAATATAACAAGAATTAATAAAAACACTTCAGGTAAAAGATATAGAACATGGGTAAAAAGACAATGTCAGTCATACTTTGGTAAGAAAAGAAAATATATCAAGTAAGATTCTACAGTTAAAAGTACCCTTTCAGATGACCAAGCCTACAGGGGATCAGAGCTCCAGCATGTGATCAGAGAGGAATTTGGGGAGTTAATAGTAGTATGGGTAGGGTTATGTGATACAAGGGCATAACCATGTACTAAGAAGGTGCGACTTGAGGGAGTTTTTGAATATGGATGTGGAGGGGGCAGTGGACACAGATAGGGGAAGAGTTCCAATTTCTGGCAACGGTGTGGGAGTAGAGCGCTTTCCCTGCATTGTTAGCCTTGGTGATGGAGAGGAGAGATTTTTCACTGGATCTTCGGTATCGGTTTGTAGTATAGATAGTAAGTAGGTTGGATAATGAGGGGGGGTTTTCAGGATATTTGAGAATATTGTAGGCTGTGCCCAGCTGGTGATAGTTAAGTAGCTGTGGTAGCTCAAGCCATTTTAGTTCTTTTAGTGCAGCACAGGGATGGGTTCTATAGGTTGAGTTAGTAGCAAACTTGGCTATTTTATTGTAGCATGATTCTAGTTTGTCTAGGTCACATTGTCTGATTTGGGTAAAGATTGGTGCTGCGTATAATAGAGTTGAGAGGAGGTGGCTTTGTGCAAGAGTGACTCTTGCTTTTTGTGAGAGAAAGGACTTATGCCTGTATAGGGAGCCTAGTTTTTTGTGTACTAGTTTTATGGTATGTGAGATGTGAACATCAAAGTGGAGATTATTGTCTATTTCAATGCCCAGAAGTTTGGTGTGGTTAGAAGGGGAGATGGTGGTGCCATCATTAGAGGTTATGGTAAAGGAGAGGGTTTTTTTTATCTATTAGGGGTAAATAGTAGCAGTTTTGTCTTTTTGGGATTTAGAATTAGTTGGATCCCAGATATCCATTTTTCTACTGAGATAAAGGTATCTTGAGTGTACGTAGGGTGGTGGGAAATGAGGCGGAGCAGATCAGAGTTGAATCATCTGCATATTGTATGAGTGTGGCATGTTGTGTAGAGCATTTGAGGTTATTTGTGAAAATAGAGAACAACAGCGGGCCCGGTATAGAGCCCTGTGGGACTCCTATGGTGGTTGGAAGTTGTGTAGACAGAGTTCCTTTCCACTGGACTGATTGTTGCCTGTCAGACAAGTAGCTTCTGAACCAGGCTATAGTAGAGGAGGTGAAGGATAATGATGTTAGTGAGTCTAGTAGAATGGAGTGGGAGACCATATCAAATGCTTTTGAGAGGTCTAGGAAAATGGCTGATACATATTTGTTACCATTCCTGTGAAGGTTTATATAATTAGTGAAAGATAAAAGGGCTGTGGTAGTGCTGTGATGTGGATGGAAACCGTGTTGTGTGGTAGATAGTAGACTGTGTGCGTTAAGAAATGTCATCACTTGCAAGTGGATGCATTTCTCAAGAATTTTGGATAAGGGGCAAAGGATAGCAATAGGTTGGTAGTTGGAGAATTCATAAGAATTACCTCCTTTATGGAGAGGAATGATGCGAGATACTTTCCAGAGTTTGGGTATGTAGGATTCTAGTATGGAGCGGTTGATAAGGATGGAGACAGGATATGATAAGGAGTCACTAGCCATTTTTAGGTATGCAGCAGGTAAGTTATCAGCTGCTAGTGTGGTTGGCTTTAGTTTTAGGAGGAGTTTTTTGATAGTTGAGGTGGGCACTGGTGATAGGCTGAAAGAGGGGGTGGTGTGGAATAGGTTATGTTGTGACTGAGGTAGACTGTTTTTGGTTATTTGACTGGACAGGGCCAAGATGGATTTAGTAAAATGGTTATTAAATTGAGAAGCTGTGTCTAGGGTATTGTTAGTAGAGATGGGTGCTGGGGTTGTGGTTTTGCCTGGCTTTAGTAGGGAGTTAATGGCATGCCAGAATTTTTGTGGACTATTTGAATATTTCCTTTGGGCGCTAAGAAAATAGTTTTGTTTGTTTATTTTGGATTCAGCCTTGGCCTTGTTTCTAAGCTGTTGATAGTATTGTCTGGAGCTAGGGGTTTTGTCAGTTTTCCAGATTTTCCAGGCTTTATCTCTAGCTTTTAGTAAGGCTCTGTAAAAGCCCCTTACATTAAACATATGGGCACTAACTAAATAAACAGGCTCTAAGGATTCCTCTGGTGTGGTTGACACAAATACCTCACAAAGAGAATCCATGGCCTCCAACACCTATCCTATGTGGACAGGCCCATATCACTATCACTCTACTCAGTATCGTACAGATTACTCAGAGGTGATCTGTCTTTCGTCTACAAGGCAATCTTGGACCCTGCCCTACTAGAGATGCTCCATATCCGTAAGTCTAACTCTTCATGCATTTCCTGCTCAAAAGGCCTGAAACTAATATGCGATATCAACAAAACTTGCTGGAGAGACAGATTTGTCTCCCAGATGCTGTCCCGTCTCTGGAATAGACTTCCCATACACATCAGAGTACCTTGCTAACCCTCTTCAAATGCAACCTTGACGAGTGTCTGGGAAACCAAAATTTGTCCCAGGGGTTCCATTTGTGTCCTTCACTGACAGAGGCGACAGGTGCTGACTGATGATTTTTATTGGTGATAAACTCTTGGCTAGGCTTGTAATGGCCCCAGGGACATTAGCCTAATAACTTCCTATGATCCATGAGCAGCTTTTGCAGAATACTCTTAAACCAACCACCTACGAGAAGTACAGTAACAAACAGCTGCAGTTTCTTTAACAAGTGCAGGCTGAAAACGGTGATAAATTCAACCAAATAAAAGCAGCATAGAATTATTAAATATCACTGAAACAGTTAGAGCAACTACAAAAAAATATACTTCTATCAGACGACAGATAGAAGGATGCAAACTGTGGGACAGATGAAGAAATGAGGACATTACAGCAGAAGCCAAAGTAGCTCTAATTGCAGAAAAGGTCAAAGAAAAGAGATTATTGGTTTGGGTACATTTCTAGTAAAGCAGAAGACAATCTAGTGAAGAAGATTAGAGACAGACCGGAAGAAGGTAAAAGGAAATTAAGGCATCCAGCAAAGACGTGGTTGGACTGTATGAGAAAAGACCTGTGACAGTCAGGCATGAGTGTCACAAAAGCTGTGTGTGGCATTAAATAGAGAAAGATGGCGACACTTTACATGACATTCCATCCCCTTGTAGGAAATGGGGGAGGAGGCGGACTGATGACAGACGATAAATTACGGTGATTATGATGATGATGATGCATCCAGGCTAGGAAGGGAGATGACTCCAGTTCGTCGCATTGGTGAATGCTGATACAGGTTCCACAGCAGAAAAGGCAGTGTCTGTATATTTCTCTATATAACACATGCATGGGTGGAAGCACACAACCTCACTCAGAGGCAGTAAAATGCAGAGCTTGCAAAGCCATGAGTAGGCATTCAGCTAATCCCCAGTCACTTCCCTTACAGAATGGCCCACTTCCTACCACCTGATTCTCACCTCTTAAGGAGGGCTGGCAACTGATGTGCCCCGAGGGAATGAATGAATCTTAAATAATGTGCTGGGAGAAGATGTGCCCAGTTCCCTCAGGAAGGAAACAAAGGAACCGTAGGACTTTCTTCTTGCTTAGGAGTGGGCCTGGTACATGTCCCTTGGTTCTTTAGGTGGGAAAAGTACAGTTGTGTACACTTACCATAAATGTAGATGTTAGAGTGTATTCACTGTCGCAGTCATTCCATTTGGGTAATCTGCTGGCAAGTTGCCCTCAGTCGGCCTGAATTCCAAAGTCTTGGGTCCTGCGTTGGTTGCTGTCTCCTCTCCCATGACGTCAGGGGTACAAAACAAGCAGCCAACACCATTTTCTTTAGTTTTTCATGCCCCAGATGTCAGGTGCCCCCAAAAAGGTACAAAAATATATATACAAAAACTATATATACATGCATCAAAATAAACTTTACCTTCATCTACAAGCAAATACACCACATAGGTTGTAGAAGATAGAGAAGGAAAGAAACTCCAGAATGAAAGGGGGATGGTGGGGGGGTAACCTGGACTGCAACAGTGAATACACTCAAACATCTACATTTATGCTAAGTGTACACAACTGTACTATGTTCATCTTTCACTGTTGCAGTCACTACATTTGGGTAGAATCCCAAAGCTATGGATGGGAGGCTGGATCTAAATAGCAGTAGACGTGGCTATAAGGCCCTGCAGAACTGCAGTGGCAACGCCTGCCCTGGACGTAGAGTAGAGAGGCAAATGATAATGCTTTGTAAAGGTGTGAACAGAAGTCCAAGTAGCAGCCTCTAGAATGTCTTTGGTTGGTACTCCTCTGAGAATAGCTGCTGAAGTAGCTGCAGCTCTGGTGGAATGAGACCGAATGCCCTTGGGCACAGGTTTGCCATGGTGTAAGTAGCAGAAACTAATGCAGTGGCTTATCCATTTTGAAATAGTCTGCTTTGAAATAGCCTTTCCTTCTGATCCTGCAGCATAGGTCACTAGTAATTGCTCAGTTTTTCTTAGAGCTTTAGTCCTGCTCAAGTAGAATCTTAGCTGTGTACGTCCAAGGAATGCAGAATTCTCTCCCCCTTGTTCTGCGGATTTGGATAAAAGGTTGGCAAATGAATAGTTTGGTTAAGGGCAACACTAGAAACCACCTTAGGCATAAATGAAGGATTTGTCCTCAGAGACACCCTGTCTGAGTAAAATATGATAAAAGGCTCCACAGCCATGACGGCCTGTAACTCTGAGACTCTTCTTGCTGAAGTAATTGCTAGTAGCAGAGCCATTTTCCATAAGAACTTTATATCAGCAGTAGCAGCTGGTTCAAATGGAGGCAGGGTGAGCTTTTCCAACACATAACTGAGGTCCCATGCAGGTATTGGTGATCTTCTAGGAGGCCTTACATTTTTGGCTCCTCTAAGATACTGCTTTATTAAAGGATGAGAAAAGACTGGTGGCTCTGTGTTGTAATGAGCCGAAATGGCAGAGGCATGGATTTTAATTGATAAGATAGGCCTTTGTCAAGCATCTCAGTCAAGTATTGTAATATCTGAGGAATATTTGGTTCTGCTGCATCAGTTTCTTGTGCTCGATTCCAAGCACAGAATCTCTTCCATTTATCAGCATAAGATTTTCTAGTACTAGGCCTTCAGGCTTCCTAAATGACATCCATCACAGCTTTACTGAGGTGTTGTTTGTATAACTACATGATCAGCCATGCTGCCAGGTTCAGTGTCTGGAGTTGATTGTGCAGGATCTGATTGTTTTGCTGGGAAAGTAGTTGAGGTCTTTGAGGTAAGGTCCAAGCTGGGTACTGAGACAAGTTTCTTAGGACTGTGTACCAGTATTGGCAGGGCCAGTCCGGGGCAATTAGTATTATCTTTGGTTTCTCGTCTGACTTTTAGTAGGCAAAAGAAGAGGCAGAGGAGGAAAGGCGTTAACTGATAGGTTTTTCCAACTGAAGGATAGGGCGTCCACTTTCCATGCTTGTCTGTGATAAGTCCTTGTGCATAATCTTTTCAATTGATAATGTTGAGGAGAGGCAAACAGATCTATGTCCGGGCTCCCCCATTTCTTTATCATGCTGAAGACTTGTGGATCTAGTTTCCACTTGTGAGGGTCCATAAGGTTTCTGCTTAAATCTTCTGCCAGAGTATTTTGTTTTCCTGGCAAGAACTGAGCTTGAAGATGTATTTGGTAAGTCAAGGCTGTATCCCACAGTGTAATGGCTAATCTGTAAAGGGGGTATGAGTGCGTACCCCCCCTGCTTGTTTATGTACCACATAACAGTGGTGTTGTCTGTCTATCAGTTGTTGTCCTGGATGAAGTAAGTCCTTGAAGGTTGTCAGTGCATTCTGAACAGCTAGCTTTGGTTGATGTGTAGATGCATTTGTTTTGGGGTCCATATGCCCTGAATGCATCTTCCCACCATGTGGGCCCCCCAGGCATAATCTGATGCGTCTGTTAAGGTTTGGCTGGCAGGGGGTAGAGTGAAGGCCCGTCCCATGTTTTGGTGACATACCTTTGCCCACCATAGAAACTCCTGTTGTAGGCAGGGATTGAGATAAATCACTGTTTCCAGACTGACAATGTTGACTGCATAAACTTTTTAGGTACCATAGAAGTTTCCTCGTATGCAGTCTTGCATATGGAATCAGTAGGATGCCATGAAGCCCAAAGCCTGCAGAGTTTGTCTTGCAGATAGCTGTTTTTTTGTTGCCATCAGTTTGAAGTAAGTAGTCAGTTGCCTTTGTTTGTCTAAAGTGAGGTAAGCCATCTGGGCAGTTGAATTCAAGCGTGCACCCAGGAATGTTTTCTTTTCAGCGGATACCAGTTGTGATTTCTTTTTGTTTATTGTGTACCCTAGGCATGTTAGAAGCCTTTTCACAAACGCCAGGTGTTGAAGAAGAATGTCCTTGTTCACTGCTTGAATGAGACAGTCCAAGTAAGGATATATTTGTATACTTCTTTGTCTGCAAAAAACAATTACTGGTGCCAGGCACTTTGTAAAGACCCTGGGCGCAGTAGATAAGCCAAAGGGCAGTGCAGAGAACTGGTAATGCATTAAGCCAGCCTGTAATGTGAGGTATCTTCTGCACGATTGCCTTATTGGGACAGGCAGGTATGCCTCTTTTAGGTCTAATGTCACCAGCCAAGCATTCTTGCCCAGCATGGGCAGAAGCTGCTGCAAAATAAGCATTTTGAATTTTGGAATGTCCAGGTATGTGTTCAAAATCTATAAATCCAGTATTGGCCGCCAGGCCTTGCCCTTTCTGGGTACCACGAACAGTAGAGTAAAAACCTTGTACTTTTTCCTTTTCTGGTACTGGCTGAATGGCCCCCATACCAATGAGGGACGTAACCTGTTTCTGTGCCTCTGCCCATTGATTTTTTTGGCAGATCCGGCCAACCGTTTGCCATTGGCAGAGTATGGAAATGGAATCTGTACCCCTGTGATACTATGTTTAGCACCCACTTGTCATGGGTTATTAACTACCAATTTTGTGCAAAAAGTGCTAATTTTCCCCCTAAGGGTGCTGCCAAAAGGTAAGTGCTTGGTGAAGGCAGAGGGAAGTAATTGGGCCTGTTTTCTGTAGGTTTGCGCTTTATCTCCTCCAGATTTGGAGGTAGAAGCACCCCATTGCTTTGACCTGTAAGAATCTTGTGCCTGGTATCTGGAACCCTTAGGGTGCCTGGATTTGCCCCTTTGAGCTCTGTCTGACACAGGAAAGGACCAATTTTTTGTAGGCCAGTGTCTACTGAATCTTGGTGGCTACACTTGTAAGAAGTCTTATACAGTTTGCATAGACTTAGCTTTGTCTTTCATTTTCTTTAAAACCTCTTCTGCCTTAATACCAGAGTATCATGCTGTAAAGGTGCATCCAGTAATTTGGCTTTAACATGATCATTTTAGCCAGGCATGCCTCCTAATCACAGATCCAGTAACTGCAACCCTGCAGGAGGCCTCTAAGGAATCAAAAACACATTGCAAAGTATGCTTTCCAACCTGTTCAGCTGCATGCAATAATTCCTGCAATTCTTTATTTTCTGCACATTCAGAAATCATCATTTTCTGTTTTGGCAATCTCATAACATGTTGTTGATACTTAAGCATATGAAACTGGCAGTTTAAGGCCCTAATTGCCAAGGTTGCAGATGTATAAACCTTTTTTCCCCCATCTATCCAGTGCCCTTGAATCTCTGTCAGAAGGGGGGGGGGGTAGGATTTTTTGCTGTTGAGGCCTTAACTCCCTTCGGACCCTGTGAAATAGTTTCAGGATCAGCAGCAGGGTTTCTAAATAAAAATTTGTGAGAGTCAGGGAACCCTGTAATATCTGCCAGGCTTGCTGGGAGCCGGAGGTTAGGAGTCTGAGGTCAAGCTGAACTCCGAAAACACATCATCCACAGTGTCTAAAACAGGGGGTATGGCTAAAGGCCTGTGCTGAGAAGAAGGAAATCCCTGAGCCTCTTTTTTGATTCTGAGAAATCTTGACTCTCCCAGTGAAAATGCTCCTTCAAAGTATGCAAGGTTTCTCCAAATGAATAATCCTCAGGAGGTGATGCAGATGGGATAGACTCCTCTGCATCAGAATCATCATAGGGAGGTATAGATAATTCCTGATCAGAAGAGATAGAAACCTGATCTGAAGATTCATAAATCAGTGTCTTGCCTAGGCCTCTTATCAGGAGGGGGATGGGAACCCCTGATCACGTTAATAAGGTCTTCAGCTATTTTAATCATCTGTTTTTTAGGCATAGCGGCCTGTGCACGTGGCTCATGCGTCTGTTTTTTAGTTTTAGAAGTTTCTTTTGTCTTTGGTTTTGCAGCTGTCATTGGTTTGACATAAAAATGTTGAGGTCTGAATACACCCACAGAAGCCAGTGCCTGCTCAGCGGCTCCAGACCCATCTGAGGGAGATACATCCGTGGGTCCAATACTTTGAGTATCTCACGGCATGCCGGACTCCACATGGGTCTCAGTAGGGGCCTGCGACTCAAACGTAGCGGGTATGAGGGGCTGCGAAAGTGCCTCACTGAGTACCGGCGAACAGGCGACTGGCTTAGGAGAAGCTTCGTCATCCGTTTTGGACCTCGACCGTCTGTCTCTTTGTCCTTTTCTTTGCGCTTTTTATGTACTCTGGTAGTCGGATTGCTATCCGACGACATTTCTGGGTAGTTAAATCTGTTTCCAAAATACTTTGAGGCAAAAATATACAGACGCTTAATAGTGCATTGGTTAAATCTGGCACAAAACCGACAGCCAGGCACGTGGTGATCAGGGCCTAGGCAAGGAATACAGTATAAATGGAAATCCTTACGAGTTATTTGCTTCCCACAAGTAATACAATTATTAACTTTTTCTGACAACGGAATGGAGCAAGAAAAAAGTTTCCCAAACGGGGTACTTAGCTTTAGTGAAGACTTCAGTTCTGAAACTCAAATTCTAATATTTCAGGAGTCGGCCGACCGGCACTTGCGAAATGCTTCTGCTTTGGGCACCGCACAGCAAGAACGACTAAAGAAACTGACGTTGGCTGCTTGTTTTATACCCCTGATGACCTGAAGTCATGGAAGAGGAGACGGCAACCGACGCAGGACCCAAGACTTTGGAATTCAGGCAGAATGAGGGCAACCTGCCAGCAGATTACCCAAATGCAGTGATCATTCAAACATTCACTGTTACAGTAAGTTTATTTACACAACTGTACTATGTTCATCACATTGGTCACTGCTACTGTAGCTTTAGCTATATGGGTATATCAGCCAAGCTAACTACATAAGGGAGGAGAGCCGAGCAGCCCCTGGAGAATGGTCACAGCAAAGCCTGCTCTGGACCAACAGAAGAAATCCAGCTTATAGTGCTTTGTAAAGGCATGTGCAGAGGACAAAGTAGCAACTTCTAGAACACACCCTTTCCAAAAAGCCATAGAGGAAGCCAAGACCATGGTAGAGTAGGCCTTGACCCTGCCTGGGGTAATTCTGTTATGGTGAGTAAAACAAAAGGTAATAGCCTTGGACAACAGTTTGGAAATGGTCTGTTTTGACACAGGTTATCCGTCCTCATCTTCACAAGAAATGCACAATTAAAATGAACTGATCTGAAGATCTGAAAGATTTATTTCTGTCAAGACAGTACCAAAGTTGTCTTTGGACATGTAGTGGTATGCAGTATCCTTTCTGCCTATTTTTATGTTCAGGAAAGAAGACAATGAGGAGTATAGCTTGGCTTAAAGTAAATCCAGGTACCTCTAGTCAAAGACATCCTCTCCCTATAGAAATGAAACAGGATTGACTCATCATAATAGCTTACATCTCAGATACCCTTTCTGCACAGATCAGTGCAATGAGTAAAACTCCTTTCCATGTAAAGAACCTCAAGTTAGCTGGTTCAAATGGAGAATGTTAGTTTCCCTAACACAAAATTAAGACCCCAAGAAGGGGACTTTACAACCTTGTGAAAGTCCATTAAAACACAATTCTCCTATTTTTAAAATAACTTTCTTGAAGAGGAAAGTGATAAAACACCACCACAAATAAGAAAATGGAAGCTTTTCTCCCAAAAAAGAAATTATCTACCAAGCAAAGAAACAGCACAAGCAGTCAGTCCTAAAAAAACTTGAAGGAGCATATTCTTTAGTGGTAGTAAAGCTCTGAAGGGCTTTGCACCCAAAATTGTATTTTAGTCAGCTCAGCTTGAACCGACTGACAGTCTGGGAATGTGGAAGGTGCCCTGAAGTTTGGAACCTGGCCAGCTATTATATCCTTGGCAGGATATAGGTTCATAGGTGTGTACTAGGCTAATGGTCCTGGAGCCTTTACAAGCCTAGCTCATAGGATTACCCTGGCACCATGCCACCCGATCTTAGTTCCCAATGCCTCTGTCCAAGTACAGCCACTGGAGTGATCCCAGGGGTGAATTTTCTATTTCCCATTCACTCATCAAAATTTCTCTTGACGGCCAGTGAGGAGCTCCGCTTGACATGTATGGGAAGTCTATTCCATAGCATGGGCAGTCTGTGGGTTATGAACCTGTCCCTCCAGCTTGTTCTGTTTGTGGTAATGAGGTAGAGATCTCTGGAGTGTGTAGTGCTGAGGGATTGGGATTTCTTTAGCTGTAGCATTTCTAACAGAGCTGGGTCAGACATGGTTTTGTAAATCAAGCAGAGATCGCCTCTAAGTAGGTGATATGAGACAGAATAGTTGTGGGAGATTTTTTTGAGTCTGTCCATATAGGACAAGTGTTTAAGGCCTAAGATCCTATTTGTGAGGTATTGTTGCGGCCTCTCCAGTTGTTGTAGGGGTCTAGTGAGGTATATGCCAAATGGGGCATTGTACTCTTATGATTGGCCTTATGAGGGAAGAGTAGAGGGAGACAATAACCTCTTTCTTCCTGGATGCAAAACCCTTAGTAATGAGATGTGCCACACAGGACTTTCTGACCACAGTGGCAATGTGGTGGTCAAAAGAGAGATTGCTGCCAACCTGTGTTCCCAGTTCTCTTATGACCCCTTCTGTTGTCAGTGGACTATCACCGATGTGGTAATTCATGGGAACTGGGGTTTTCCCAAAGGGGATGATGACATTTTTTGTCATTGAGCTTAAGGCCATGGTTAGGACACCAGTCATTGGTCTCAGTGAGGCCTTTCTGTAGGATGTCAACATCACTTGAGGAGTTAATTTTGGCTCCCACTTGCAATCATCAGCGAACTTTGTCAGCCAAAGTCCCTTCGTGTTGGCTTGGACTTCAGTGAAGTAGATACCAAACAAGAGAGGACCCAGGACCGAACCCTGTGGGACTCCACTTGTCTACTGGTCGACAGTATGACTTGGAGTCAGCTACTTTCACACTGTGGGTTCCATCTGTGAGCCTATTTGCAAGCCACCTAGTGATATAGGGGGTTGATGCCTAGCTTAGTGAGTTTTTCTATGATTCCTGAGTGGGGAATGGTATCAAAGGCCTTGGCCAGATCAACGTAGGCTGTATAAACCACCTTGCCTTCATCCACAGCTCTGGTGACTGACTCAAAGAAGTCGACCAGGTTGAGCAGGCATGATCTACCCTTCACAAAACCAAACTGCATGAGATCCAGAGTTTGGAGGTTCTCTATATCTTTGTTTATTTGGTCCATGATAATGCGTTCCATAGCTTTGCATATCAGACTTGTCAGGCTAATGGGGCGACAGTTCCCAGGGTCTGTAGTCACTCCTCCTATGTGGAAAGGGATGACTGTAGCAATGCGCCATTCTGTAGGGACAAAGCCTGAGGTGAGGCTGTGATTGAACAGGGCACACAGGTGAGGTGCCAGGTCACTCTGTAGTTCATGTAGAACACGGATAGGGATATTGTCAGTTCCCACAGAAGCTGTATTCTTGGCCTTGGACAGTGCTGTTTTAACCTGTGCAGCAGTAATACTGGGTGCCTGGCAATCTACTGGTATTGTGATCGGTCTTTTGGTGGGGAGAGAGGGGTAAAGTTGGCACTGAATCTGTCGGCCAGTATATTGCCAATATCTGTTGGCTCAGTACAGGAGTTGCCAATGTGCAACAGCTCCGAGCAAATCTGGGTATTGCCGTGGAGATTCTTTACATAACTACAGAAGGCCTTGTGGTTGTCTTTACTATCTGCAGCAATTCTGTTTTCATAGCTAGCTTTAGAGGATTTGATGAGGAATCTCAACTTTTTTTTGAGGCTGATAAGGGAGTTTTTCCAGTCTTGGGACTTCATCTTATTCTGCATCAGTTTCCTCCTCCTGCTGTAGTTTGTTTATGGCAGGGGACCACCAGATTGGCTTCCTTTTTTTGGAGGACAGCGTCTTGGTTCTACTGGGTATGCGGAGATCTATGCATTTGTGTACGTGTTTGTACAGGGCATTAGTGTATGATTCGGCAGTCATGTAGCTGTTCTCCAACTGCATGGGTGCAGTGAAGTTAGCCACCTCTGTTTTTATGAGCCCAAAGGTAGCTTTGGAGAAGTTTTTCATGGTGGTTACCTTTGCGGGGGGGGGGGGGGGATTTCCAAGGTGAATAGTTTGTGGTCGGATCTAACCAGGGAGGGGTTGACTATTGGTACAGAGCAACGGTCACCCATGTTAGTAATGACCAGGTTAAGGATGTTGCTACCTCTAGTGGGGGTAAGAATGAGCTGGTCCAGGGCATTGGCATTAATAAATTCCAGGAAACGCTGGGCAAGTGTATTGGTACACGAGTAGTTTTCCCAGTTAATGGAGGGATAGTTGAAGTCACCCAGTACGAGAGTGTTAGGTTGGACTCTATATTCTCCAGGGTTCTTCGGAACATGGAATGCGAGTCTTGGGTCATGGTTGGGGACCTATAGCAGGCCACGACCTGAATCACTGTCTTACCCAGTGTTAGCTGCACCTGAAGTATCTCTGATGCATCATGTTGGGCTACCAGTCTGGAGGTGTGAGCATCCTTTATAAATATGGAAACACCACCACCTTTGAAGCTTCGGTCCAAGTTCTGGGGCTGAAAGGTGTGGAATGAGTTACAGCCTGGTGGTGCAGAGGTGCTATCGGCTGCCTTGAACCAGGACTCTGTTACAATACAAATGTTGATGTTCACCATTTTAAGGAGTGCTCCGAGCAAGTGCATTTTGAGATTTGGACTTCGTGTTGAGCAGCATGACCCTCAGATTGCATTTGTTTGTAGCTGTTATGGTGGTAATTTGGTCTTTGGAACACTGCCTAAAAAAGTTACTATAGGGATGGCAAGAACCTTGGCCAGTATCCTGAAGCCCAGGGGTGACAGATACAGGCCATCTCTGGCAAAGCATCTAGGTCTGCCAATCATGTCATCACAGGGAGCCAGATACTGGATTCCCTTAGAATGACACCAGAAACTTAGCCAACTGTTGAAATCGATAATTTTCTGCTTGTACTGTGGTATCATTCTGGGTGATGGTAAGAGGCTGCACAGGGCTAGGGTCATACCCGTCTGGGCTACATACGAGAGCTCCTTCATGACTCTTTTCAGGCAGTCCAGGGAGGTACGTGTCAGGTCATTCAAACCCACATGTACAATACAACTCATATAAGCTGAGACTACTGCCGCAGTGATCAATAATGATAAACATGTAACTGCTTTTCTACCTGGATAGTCTTCCCTCCTTTTCCAGCCTGCAATAAATGTCCTTTGAAACAGTAACAAAGCAACAATTACTTGCCACATTAAGCATTAAGAATCTTCCTTACATCATTTGTTAAACGCTGCATACCAAACCAAGCATACCCTCTCTGCACACTGTGCCCATGGCTGGTGTCCTAAAACAGCCACAAGTGCGTGTGTGTTTACAAACTAACTGCAGTCTGAAAAGTTTATATGGTCTCTGCCTTAAATATTTAATCCTGCATCTCTGCCGTCATGTCCTCTATTTATCTGCCTGATGTGGGAGCACACAACTCTTGATAATTAGCCACCCTGATGCAAAGGACAGAAAATACTGACCCTTTTTACCTTAAATATTCTAATACACGACCATTACAAAGAACTGCATAACTGGTGGAACCAGTTTGTTAAGCTTAAGTGCAACAGGAATTGCTCGATAGTCTGCTGTCTGTTTTTTCTGCTGCCTGTTTTTTTAAGGTGGTTATGTGAATTTTATCCAACATAGAAAATCTTTCTGGCTTCCACAGAAAAGGGTGTGAAGGAGGGGTTAAAACCCAGATTAAGGGAAGTATGTTCACAGACATTCTCAAATGTGCCTGTAAGAACCTCTTTAGCGTGAAGCAGTTGCACACACTTCTTTTGTGGGTCTCTCTCAATGCTTAGCCCTTAATGCAAAATGTTTTATCAATAAACTACAAAGGTTGTCAATGGAAAAGCACTGTATGAAAAATTATCTCACCTGCATCCAATCCATTGAAGAAGTTGTCTAGAGAAACCCTTGCCTTTCTCCTCGAGGTCTCATTCAGATGACCAATCCGGTCTGGGCCCTCGTTCTAGGCTGGTAATGCCATGCACAGAAGTACAGATCCATGTGGTGACCCTCTTCAATAAATCCCCTGCAGTGGGCTGAAACAGACACAAACTGTGGTGTCCTTGGGACAGTCTTATCTGCACCACTCAATCATTGAGAAAGCCAGATGGCTTCTGCTTTGCATATTCTGATGTTTTAACCTAACATTTTTTTTTTAAATAGTGCACTTTTTATAGGATTTTGTAGGAACAAGGAAAGTGTAAGAAAGATTTAGAACGTAAAGAGTTAAGTTTAATTAAAGATGGTAAATGCAATTCAAAAGTCAAGCTTGACTACAGTTAAAAACACAACACATGACAAGCCTGAATTGATATAAAAGTAGTTGTATTTAAAATTTGGTTATTCTAATGAAGGTCTGTATGATACTTGAGCGAAAAGCGCTTCAATAAATTTGTGGATACTACTTTTCTTCAGCGTTGCCTATCCGTTATGTTTGGGAGTTGGCAGCTTCAGACTTTTGTACCTGTGGCAGCACTGTCATATCACATGGAGAACACCTAGTGGGAGAGCACTAGGTACTCCCAAGCCATTCAGCCCAAACCTAATCAGCCTGTGCTGCTGAAGGCAGTCGCACATGAAGCCGAGGGAAAAAAAAATCAATGTCTCCTGCTCCTGTGAAATGAATGGACTGACTGGCAGCAGAGCGAGGAATCATCAAGCTAGGTAAGGGGAGTGAAGGGCAGCCAACGCTTGCTTCCGTGAAGCAGCATTATGAGCCTGGCGGGCTCCATGCTGCTTAACTAGTGTGCTGCGTTCACCTCCTAACAGCAGCAACTGCAGTGCAGCCAAAGGAGCTGCAGCAAATGCCCAGTAGCACTTAACACTGCACTAGCATCAATCACCTCACTGGCCCCAGACGCAGGCTGTAGTGAGCCCATCAGCAAATGCCCAGTAGCACTTAACACGGCACTAGCATCATCAATCACCTCACTGGCCCCAGACTCAGGCTGTACGGAGCCCATAATCAAATGCCCAGTAGCACTTAACACGGCACTAGCATCATCAATCACCTCACTGGCCCCAGACACAGGCTGTACTGAGCCCTGCACTAGCATCATCAATCACCTCACTGGCCCCAGACACAGGCTGTACTGAGCCCTGCACTAGCATCATCAATCACCTCACTGGCCCCAGACACAGGCTGTACTGAGCCCTGCACTAGCATCATCAATCACCTCACTGGCCCCAGACACAGGCTGTACTGAGCCCTGCACTAGCATCATCAATCACCTCACTGGCCCCAGACACAGGCTGTACTGAGCCCTGCACTAGCATCATCAATCACCTCACTGGCCCCAGACACAGGCTGTACTGAGCCCTGCACTAGCATCATCAATCACCTCACTGGCCCCAGACACAGGCTGTACTGAGCTCATCAGCAAATGCCCAGTAGCACTCAACACTGCACTAGCATCATCAATCACCTCACTGGCCCCAGACACAGGCTGTACTGAGCCCATGAGAGGCTAAGGCAGGCCCAAGGAGCTACACACTGGCAGCTGATGTTCAGCTGTAAAGAGGGGGAAAAGAAAAAAAACACTTTGCAAAAAGAACAAACAAAACAAATACCAAACTATGTATTTAGTGTAGTGCCCTGGAAGCTGCCTTGACAAAACAAACAGTACTATGTACTCGGTGAGATTTAAAGAAAGAAGTGATAAATGATGTCAGCTGGGCTCCATTTCCTACAGAGTATAGATGATGTCAGCTGGGCTCCATTTCCTATGGAGTATAAATGATGTCAGCTGGGCTCCATTTCCTACGGAGTATAAATGATGTCAGCTGGGCTCCATTTCCTACGGAGTATAAATGATGTCAGCTGGGCTCCATTTCCTATGGAGTATAAATGTCAGCTGGGCTCCATTTTCTACAGAGTATAAATGATGTTGGCTGGAGCTCCATTTTCTACCAAGTATACTCAGCATGACAGAACACTAGTGTGATCACAAGGTTGTCTACAGTGCCTTGCATACAGACAAACACAAAGTCGTAAAATGCCTCGATCTGCAGGCAGAATCGGGAGCCATGTGGAAGAAAGATACCCAAAACAGTTCCAATAGTAGTAGGAGCAACTGGTCTTATACAAAAGAATTTATAATCGTATTTAGATGCGTTACCAATTCATGTAACACCGTACGAATTGCAGGAGTCATTACTGGGCACAGTGCGGGTGCTGTGAAGAGCACTTTTGGCTGACAAAGAGTGAAACAATACTAATTTCATGAACTTTAATCGTATTTTGACTTAGGAATGGGGTCCATTCCCGTTGAAGTATTAGAAACCCAAAAGATTTGGAGAAATTAAAATCTAAAGCTCTGCAAGTCTTATCAAATCAGTTGAAATCTGTTTGCAGCTAAATCTAAACCATAATGGCACTAAAGAATGGGAGATTAAATGTTCGTTTTAAGACAAACCTCTCAGACTTCTCCTCATGTTCTCAGACTTCTCCTCATGTTTTAAAACTTTCACTAAAGTTGAATCTGATAAAGTCAGCAGACACACATGCACAGTAGCATTACTACAGATCCAAAAATGTACTCTATTTCAAGGATGTCCATACCTCTAATTCAAGGAATACATAATATTCCTAATAAACTAATTTTAATATAGCATTTAATAAGCAGCTTTGGAGGCCAATCATCCTAAAGTTGTAAGTTATTACAGGAAGAGCACACAGATTTACAGCTTAAAGTTCATTTCTTGACATCAAGGCAACATGCCTGTGAAGATAGATGAAGGCTGCCAGCCTAGCCAGATAGAATTTTGGAGATAATTCTGTCATCTGTAAATATGAATGTAAACCACAGGCTTGTTGTCTTAAATGGTACAAAAAGAAGTTATGTACTCACCATAACGTTCCATCTGAGTAGCTATACTTAATTTTCTGCAACCTGTTGGTATTCGGATCCATATCGGATCCGAGCCGGCAACTTTTTCAAGCATCTGCTCCAAGCTCCTCCCCTTACTCATAATCCTTCACATCTCCTACCTTCCCTCAGATCGAGTTTACCATTATCCAAACTATCAGCAACTCAATAACATCACTAACCTAGAACAGGTTCGGGGGGAGGAGGGCGGGATGGCTGCAGAAAATGAAGTATAACTACTCAGATGGAATGTTATGGTGAGTACATAACTTCTTTATCTGAAGTAGTTAACTTCATTTATCTGCAACCTGCGGGACAGAGTCCCCAGCTACCAAAACACCTGGGAGGCCCTCATGGAAGGATATTCCTGTGCACCGCAGAGCCAAAGGATGCTCTCCCTCTAGAGATCAAATCCAACTTATGAGAAATTAATGTATGTGACCTTACCCAGGTCACTGCTGCACAGATATCATCCAGTGAAGCCCTACAACAAAAAGCAGAAGTTGTCATAGATCTGGTAGAATGAGCTTTAACAGGACCAGGCGGGGACAGACCTTTGACCTTATAGATTTGCAGTATACATTGTGTAATCCATCTAGTTAAGGAGACCTTGGATATGGCTTTGCCCAAAAAGGGTCTAGAAAAGGACACAAATAACTGGTCAGACTTACAAAAGAGTTTAGTTCTGTGTAAAGAGAAACTAAGCTATGAACATCTAGCAAATGCAGCTTATATTCACCCTTGTTCTGAAAATTTGGAAAGAAAACAGGCAGGTTAATCATCTGATTGATGTTTGATTCAGAAGCAATTTTCAGTAAGAAGGAAGGGTTCGTGCGGAGTGAGACCCTAACTTTATGAAAGATCAAGTAAGGGGGCACTGCAGACAAAGCATGAATCTCAGAAACTCTCCTGGCCGAAGTAATGGCCACTAGGAAAGCTGTCTTCCAGATAAGAGCTTCAAATCTACTGATGCTGCAGGTTCAAAGGGAAGAGCAACTAACACCTGCAGAACTAGGGTAAGGTCCCAAGGAGGGACTGAGTCCTTAACCGGATGGCATAAGGCAGGTGCCTTTCAGAAAAGCTTTACACAGTCTCAAAAAGGCCAGTGCATTCATATTTTTGCCGACATGAAAATTAGAGATGGCTGCCAGTTGCACTTTTACCGTGGAGGAACTAGCTCCTTGTTGGAAAATTTTGGCCAAAAACTCCAACACTGCAGGAACCGGGGCTGTAAAAGGATCTAGATTCCTCTGAGAAGCCCAAATAGAGAAACATTTCCATTTGCTGCAGTAAATCTTCCTAGTGGAAGCCTTGTGGGATGCCACCAGAATAGTCTTTACTGAAGATGACAGACCAGGAGTCCTAGCAATCAGAGGAAATGGAGCAACCAAGCAGTTGAGGCTGTCCAGGTCAGGTGGACAGGTACCCAAGGGATGAGACAGGAGATCGGCACAAGGATCCAGAATCCAAGGAGGAGTTAGGACATGAGACCAGAGGAAGGGGAACCATACCTGACGAGGCCAAAACGGGGCAATGAGGATCACTTTGCACCCCAGTCGGCAAGCTTTCTGAAGAAACTTTGGAATGAGAGGTAACAGGGGGTACGCATACAGTAACCCAGGAGTCCAAGCATGGATGAGAACGTCTCTGGGGGAGTCCCCTGATGAGGGGATCAGACCAAAGAACTCGCTGCACTTCAGGTTGGAAGGAGATGTGAAGAGATCGCAGCAAGGCTGACCCCACGCAAGGAAGATCTCCGCTATCGATTGTTTCAGAGACCACTCATACGGCATTAGAATAGTCTGACTCAATCTGTCCGCTAAAATGTTGAAGCTTCCCAGGATGTGCGTTGCAATCAGAAACCAACTGGTGGAGATCGCCCACTCCCACACTTTCATAGCCTTGTGCAGAGAGGGTAAGATCTTGTTCCCCCGTTTGTTGATGTACCAGACAACAGACATGTTGTCTGACTGAACTGCAATCATCCCCGGGGGAAGAACAGTGTGAAAGGCTTGAAACACTAAAAGCATTGCTTTCATCTCCAGCACAATGATATGTAATCTGGTCTCTGTCTAGGACCACGTGCCATGGATCGTCTTCCCCAAATAGTGCCCCCCACCCAAGCTGGGAGGCATCCGTGGTCACTGTGGTTTGGGCTGTGAGTGTTATGAAGGGTCATCCTGCCAAGATTTCCGGTGATTGGAGCCACCAGAGAAGAGACGCCTTTGCAGGCTTTGCTGACTTGAATTGGGTAGTCCATGGGGAGGTCTAGCCAAGACCACTGTACTGCACGGGTCCACTGAAGCACGCACATGTGAAGGCATGCACAGGGAAGGATTGAGATTGCTGTGGCCATGGAGCCTAGGGCTCGAAGAACGTCACCCACCATTGGCAGCCTGGGGCCAAAGATTGCTGATACATGGGCCCATAGGCTCTGAACCCTGTCTCGAGTTAGAAAGACTTTCAATTGGAGGGTGTCCAGCCAAGCCCCTAATAAATTCCAAGATCTGCACCAGGTTCAAGAGGGACTTGGAGACATTGATGGTAATCCCTAGGTTGACTGCAAGATGCAGGAAGGAGTCTGGTCATGCAAAGACTACACTTGGTGGCAGCAGCGAGGAGCCAACCGTCTAGGTAAGAAAACACCTGAATTCCCTGAAGCCTCAGGTGAGCCACTACGACTGCCTTAACCTTGGTAAACACCCTGGGGGCTGTGGTGAGACCGAAGGGTAGGGCTCTGAACTGGAAATGATTGTCTCCCAGATGGAAGCGAAGGAATCTCCTGGAGCTTCTGCGAATTTTGATATGGTAGTAAGCGTCATGGAGGTCTATCGAGCACATCCAGTCGCATTCTCGGACATAAGGTAGAATGGACTGCAGAGTGACCATCCGGAATTTCTGCTTGGCTACAGTCAGGTTCAGGGTTGGGCCTGAGGTCCCCAGTCTTTTTTGGCACTAACAAGAACCTGGAGTAAACGCCTAACCAGGACTGATTTGGGGGGACCGGTTCGATGGCTTGTTTGCGAAGCAACTTTGAAATCTCTTGCGCTGCCGCCTCCCTTCGAGTGGGAGGAACATCCGGGAGGTGCTTTGGTTGGACGGGAGGGGTAACAAATGGGATGGAGTAGCCTCTGGATATTATTTGAAGCATCCAACGGTCCGCCGTAATGGACTCCCAAGCCGTTAGATGCAATGATAATCTTCCCCTGACTGTCTCCAGAGTAGAACAGTCGGGCAACCCTTCAGGGGTGCTGTGTAGGTCTGTCAGAGAAGGTCTCCCTAGACAAAAAATTCCTCGGCCCCCCTCTGCCTCTGGGGCGGCGGCGGTCTTGTCCCCCATCTGCCTCTAGGAGACGAGTTGTCCTGAGAGTCCCGGGAAAACTTATTTTCAGAACCACATCTTTTCATAGGTTCATAGGTTCATAGGTTCATACTAGGCTATCTGCCCGAGGGCATTTATAAGCCTAGCCCATTGTTTTGTGGCTTACGCCACCCCTTTAGTATGGGGAACTATACCCATTATTTTGCTGTGCCTCTGTCGAGCAGTGACACTGAGGTAATTCCTGGGGTATATCTGCGATCTCCCATCCATTGGTCAAGATTTCTCTTGAACAAGGCCAGCGAGGTGCTCTGCCTCACATGTACCGGGATTTTGTTCCACAGCATAGGGAGTCTTTGGGTGATGAATCTATCTCTCCAGCACGTCCTATTAATAGCCGTGTCGAGGTTTAAGTCTCCGCCCTTGTGGCTCTGATGGATCTAGATTTTTTGAGGTGAAGCATATTCATCAAATCTGGGTTTGACATGGCCTTGTATGTTAGGCAAAGGTCACCTCTGAGCAAGCGGTGGCGACTGAATAGAGCTGGAGTTCTTTCAGTCGGGCAGCATAGGACAGATTTTGAGACCCTTTATCCTTTTGGTGAGGAACTTTGTGGCCTCTCCAGCTGCTGCAAGTGTCGGGTCAGATACATTCGAATGGGGCATTGTACTCAATCATTGGTCTGATGAGTGATGAGTAAAGGGAGACTATGACCTCCCTTGATCTAGATGAGAATCCCTTCATGATAAGGTGGGCAATGTAGAAGGACTTCCTAACTACTTTAGCTACATGGGTGTCGAATGACAGACTACTATCAACCTGGGTCCCCAGGTCCCTGATAACTTCTTCTGTGCTCAGTGGATTGCCACCTATTTGGTAGCTAGGGGTAACCTTGTTTTTCCCGAAGGGTATGACTATGCATTTTTGGCATTTAACTTTAGGCCGTGGCTCTGGCACCAGTTATCCGTTTCTGTGAGACCCTTCTGAAGGATATCTGTGTCAGATGTGTTTTCTACTATGGCCCAGTTTGCAGTCATCTGCAAACTTTGTCAGCCATAACCCTCCTGTGTTTGCTTGTACTTGGAAAAGTAGATGCCAAACAAGAGTGGGCCCAGGACTGAGCCCTGTGGGACACCACTTGTGACAGGCTTTGAGTCTGACATGGCGCCAGCAACTCTGACCCTGTGGGTTCTGTCACTCAGCCAGTTTGCAACCCATCTTGTGATGTATGGGTTAACATTTAAGCTGATGAGTTTTTCAATGATACCCGAGTGGGGTATTGTATCAAGGCCTTAGCCAGATCGAGGTAGGCTGTATGGACTGCCTTTCCTCATCAATGGCTTTGGTGACTGTTTGAAAAAGTCAACCAAGTTTAAAAGGCATGATCTGCCTTTGACAAAGCCAAACTGGGTTGGATCCAAAGTCTGCAAATTCCCTATGTCTTTATTTATGAGGTCCATTATGATCCTCTCCATGGCTTTGCAGATAAGGCTTGTCAAGCTAATGGGCCGGTAATTTCCAGGGTCTGTGGAGGCACCGCCTTTGTGAAGTGGGACCACAGTTGCAGTGCGCCACTCCTGGGTACGTATCCAGAGGTAAGACTTTGATTAAACAGCTGTCCTAGCTGTGGGTTTAATTCCTCATTGAGTTCGTGGAGCACACAGCCGGGGACACCATCGGGTCCCATGGATGCTGTGTTTTTGCTTTGGAGAGAGCAGTTCTCACTTGGGCGCTGGAGATGTTTGGGGGCTGCACTCATTTGGTATAGATATCTCTCCTTTTGGGGAGGGGAGAAGTTTGCACTGAACCTGTCAGCCAGTATGTTGGCAATGTCTGTAGGATCAGTAATCTTCACATCATTTTGAACT
This sequence comes from Protopterus annectens, assembly GCF_019279795.1. Taxonomy (NCBI): domain Eukaryota; kingdom Metazoa; phylum Chordata; order Ceratodontiformes; family Protopteridae; genus Protopterus; species Protopterus annectens. The sequence continues at coordinate 858,055,578 of NC_056750.1, forward strand.
AGTTCTGAGCATATCTGGGAGTTTCCTCCTAGGTTTCTAACATAGCTAAAGAAGGCCTTATGATTGTCTTTTGAGTCTTTAGCTATTTTTCTCTCGAAATTTGCTTTGGATGATTTTATGAGAGCTCTTAGTTTTTACTTATAGTGATCAAGGGTGTCTTACCTTTTAAGGATTTTGCTCTATCTTGTAGTAGCTTCCTCCTTTTGTTGTAGAGTTTGTTTATGGCTGGGGTCCACCAGACTGGACGCTTGCCTTTGGTACAAAGAGTCTTTGTTTTGCTTGGGATTGCCTTATCCATGCAGTCCTGCAGGTGCTGGTAGAAGGCGTTTGTAAGTGATTCAGCGGCTTGAGTATTGTTTTCCACGGCTCGGGGCCTGAAAGGAGACCACACTAGTCTTTAGAAGTGTGAAGTCGGCTTTTGAGAAGTTCTTTACTGTGGTCTTTTTATTTCAGGTGGGGTGGGATGAGGACCTCCAGCGAGATTAGTTTGTGATCTGATCTCACCAGTGAGGGGTATACTTCGGTGTTGAACATTGTGCTCCCATGTTCGTGATGATGAGATCAAGTATGTTATCTCCTCTTGTGGGGATGGTGACTAGTTGTTCCATGGCATTTGAGTTTATGAATTCCAGGAACTTTTGGGCTAGGGTGTTTGGGCTTGAGTAGTGTTCCCAGTCTATATTAGGGTAATTGAAGTCACCTAGGATGATGGTGTTTGGTGATACATTTATCCCCTCTAGTGTTTTCAGGAAGGCCATGTGAGTTTCCTGAGTTTGTGAGGGTGGCCTGTAACATGCTACAATTTGCAGAGCAGTCTTGCCTATGGTTAATTGTACCTGGATGGTCTCCGATGCATCGTGCGTTGCCACCAGTCTTGAGGTGTGGGTGTCCTTGATGAATATGGATACCCTCCTTTCTTGGTATTGTCCGGATTTTGGGGCGGAGCATGATATGAGGTAAAACCTGATAGCGCTGGGGTGCTCTCAGGAGCCTTGAACCAGGTTTCTGTCACAGCACAGACATCGATGTTCTCCATACTGAGAAGGGCCTCGAGTGCGTGCATTTTGAGATTTAGACTTCTGGCATTGAGCAGCATTACCCTTAGTTTTTTCCTTTTTTGTGTTCTAGGGTGGTAGGTTTAGAATTTGAGCCTTGCCTAAAAAAGGCACTATGGGGGTGGCAAGAGCCTTTGCCAATATCCGGAATCCTAGGGGTGACAGGTGCAAGCCGTCCCTTGCGAAGCAGCGTGGCTTGTCCAGCATGTCATCCCAGGCAGACAGATACTGGATCCCCTTTGAATGACACCAGTGTTTAAGCCAATTGTTAAAGCTGATCATCTTATCTCTGTATTGTGGCATCATTCTTGGTGAAGGTAGGATACTGCTCAAGGTCAGGGTCATACCTGCCTGGGCTACATAATCAGAGAGCTCCTCAATGTCTCTTTTCATGTAGTCCAAGGAGGTACGTCTCAGGTCGTTTACACCAGCGTGGACAATGACTGAGTCATATTTGTACCTGCTGTTGAGAGACCTGAGTGCTTGCGTTATGTGGCGGATTCTAGCGCCCGACAGGCAGCTTACTGTGACCTTCTCCTTACTCAGTCTGGTGAGCGGGACATCAGTGTGTCTGACTATGGAGTCACCAATGACTAGTGTGTCTGGCATTGTGTTTGGCCTTAAGGGCTGTGACTGTTTGACACTCTGACTGTGAGGTCTATGTGTTGCGGGTGTTGTGTTCTGAGGTGGTGGTTGTTTGGGTGTCTGCTTTGGTGGCCTCTGCTGTTTTGGTAGATTTTTGATCAGAGCCTCCGAGTATGTCTTTGTGTGTTTATGTGTATGATTTGAGGTTGTAATGGTACTATGTGAGACTGGGTCTATAGTGCGTGTGGTAACCTTCTCCTCCTGACTGGTCTTGCCAGTCCTATGTTGAGAGAGCTCAGCCTCCAGTTTGGCCGTATAGTTGCATCTCTCGCATGTATTTGTGTTTTGTGGGAGGAGGAAAGGGTTGTCTGTGTACATGAGGCAATTGAAACATTGCCTCAATATTCCCAGGTTCACCAGCTGAGCAGGAGAGGACACTAGCAACTGATCCCTCGACATGCTAGAAGGGTAGACGAAAAACTTTAAAAAGATTCCGGGGGACGTGGGTGACCGAGAAATGGGGGTTGCCTTTTGGGGTACTATCTATGACAAGAGTGCCGTATCAAGGTAATAAGTACTGTAGGAGCAAGTGCTAGGTTTAATAGATAGAGAATAGTCTACTTGGAGTCAAGTAGAGTTGATCTTTTAGTTATAGGATACGCTGATTTGATCAGTAGTATAGTTCGAGGAAGGTAGTTTTAAGGGAAAATTTGAAGAGTGGACTTTAGGTAGCCGAATAGTTTAAACCTGCTTAACCGCACTGCCCTTGTGTGCAACAGTGGCAGCTCCGCTCTAAATCAGCTTAACGCTGGCGTTAGCTGCTTTATACCAGGGGCTGGAAAAGCTAGAAACTGGCCCAAAGCGACCAATAAACTACTAGTTACTGGCTGAAACCTCACAAAACTGGACAAAGGCAGCTCAATGCTTCCCACTCCCACTGGTAAGCAAGGTAGCTTCCCTTCCCCAAATAAGGCAAGGAAACAGTACACAGGAACTACAACCAAAGCCCAGGAATCAGCAACTCTGAAACTGGACTAAACTAGTAAAGCAGGAAAGCAAGGTGGCTTCCCTTCCCCCAAATAAGGCAAGGAAACAGTACACAGGAACTACAACCAAAGCCCAGGAATCAGCAACTCTGAAACTGGACTAAACTAGTAAAGCAGGAAAAACAAGAGATATTTTTTCTTTTTTTCTTTTTTTTCACAAAACAGGCAGAAACAGGTACAGCAAACACTTATAAATGCTATGAATCAGCTACTACAGCTTACACAGAAGAATTTGCTACAAATACAGTCAAATAGTAACAAACAAGGATTCCAAGTGCAATATTAAGTTAAATGCAGTAAAACAGCTTCAATGTAACAGAAAGGCAGGCTAAATACAGTTGCTAGGTATTCAGATGTGGAAAGCAACAAAAATATACTTAGTATCAAGAAAAGTCGCTTATTCAGCTCTCTACAGCCTGGATTACTCTGCTGGCCCACGTGGAGTCTGTGCTGAGTAGGTACAAGCTGAAAGTTTTATACCAGGGGCTGGAAAAGCTAGAAACTGGCCCAAACGACCAATAAACTACTAGTTACTGGCTGAAACCTCACAAAACTGGACAAAAGGCAGCTCAATGCTTCCCACTCCCACTGGTAAGCAAGGTAGCTTCCCTTCCCCAAATAAGGCAAGGAAACAGTACACAGGAACTACAACCAAAGCCCAGGAATCAGCAACTCTGAAACTGGACTAAACTAGTAAAGCAGGAAAAACAAGAGATATTTTTTTATATTTTTTTCTTTTATTTCACAAAACAGGCAGAAACAGGTACAGCAAACACTTATAAATGCTATGAATCAGCTACTACAGCTTACACAGAAGAATTTGCTACAAATACAGTCAAATAGTAACAAACAAGGATTCCAAGTGCAATATTAAGTTAAATGCAGTAAAAACAGCTTCAATGTAACAGAAAGGCAGGCGAAATACAGTTGCTAGGTATTCAGATGTGGAAAGCAACAAAAAATATACTTAGTATCAAGAAAAGTCGCTTATTCAGCTCTCTGCAGCCTGGATTACTCTGCTGGCCTCTCTGATTCCTAGAAAAGGATCTTTGAGGGCTAGAGAAGCAAAGCAGACTCCGACAGCAGACAGTCTCTTCCTGTCCTTCTCGCACTGGACTAGTGTGTCATGTACTGTCTTCCCGAACAGGGAAGAACCATCAAAGGGAGCATTTGTGAATGATGCCTTGAAGGGGTCCACGAATTGACACAATCTGAGCCACGCGTGTCGCCTCATAGCTACGCCAGTCACAGCTGCCCTAGCCGCTCCTTCTGTGGCATGGGAAAGAAGACGCATGGACGTGTTAGATACAGATTTGAGTCAACATTTTCTCAGAGAATAATCGCTTATCCTCTGGCGTCAGACTCTGGAGGTGACACAGCGAACTCTGTGACTAGGTCTCGCTGAAGTCATATGACGTGTGCCAAATTCAGCACTCGAATGGAAAACGTCGCTGAAGAAAATACTCGCTTCCCAAACTGATCCATTGCCCTAGACTCCTTGTCCGGAGGGTGGACCTAGGAACTTTCCTGTGTCAATTACCTCTTGGTGGCAGCTGCATCCACCGGGGATCCCTTGTAACAGGCCTGTCTGTCTGAAGGAGGAGAGAGGATCCTGTCCGAGCATTTTGGTATTGGCTCTATGGTGTCAGGCTCCTTCCATGCCCACATGGTAGTAAGATCCACTAAGAGATCTGCAAGAGGGGACACCCAGGATGTAGATGAGCCTGTGCCAAAGGCCTCCAGGAATACTGACTCATCCGTAGAGGGTTTTGGGGATGACCAAACTCCACTCTGGCGGAGAATCTCCATGATATCTCCAAAGGAGACATCCTCGGGAGGTGACCTGGGGGAACCCTCTCCTACATCTAAGTATCTTTGGTCAGGGACTCGAGGGAGCCCAGGTGCCTCCTTTTGCATGTGTGCTTACGGGGATCCTCTTCGGTGGGACACTCTGAAGAGGGCTCGTGAGTCACGGAGGGTTCCACTATGAGATCCACCTGGGGGTCCTCTAGCACGGGCTGTCCCTGGGACAAGCTGAAAGGAGTCGTGACCTAATCCACGGGAGCCTGGGCGAAGTCCAAGGTAATAGGCAGGGGTCTCGATCCTTGGGAGAGAACCCTCTCCACCATGTCGAGTGCAGATGGAGAGCGCACCTCCTTAGCAACCAACAGGGAGGAAGCTCTTCCCGGGTCAGCCGTGAGGATCAGGGTCAAGGCAGAGGTAGTCAGTCAGAGTTCTGAAGGAACAGCTCAGATCCGACAACATCGAGCCGAAGACAACTCCATCCCCTCTGATCCCACTCCCCTTTCTCGGCCCCGAGAGTTGCTTGGATCCGAACAGGTCTGATCAGAGAAACTCAAGGTAATCGCCGGCGTTAAGGTTGGAGGAACTGTCGGCGCAGAACCCTCGGCTCCTCGGATCCATAAACCCTGAAACCGCAGGCCATATCAGGGAAGGAGAAATTGGATGAAAGAAGGCCATGGAGGTCCCCTCTCCGGCTGGGGAAGGGGCCTGGCAAGACACCCATTTGGATTTGGGTCTGAATGAACCTCATCATCCTGTACATATCTAACTCTGACAGACTCACTCGAGCGCGAGAAGGAGACCGACTCAGATCTGGCTGGTCGGTGAGATGACCTCGATGAAGGCCTCATGTCCAAAGGCTCAGTCAGCTTCGGGGAGAATCTCGGGGAGTAGAGCTGAGGAGATGTAGTCCTAAGTCACTTTGGAAGGCGGGCTAGGGAAGGGCTCCAGCTCTGGAGACCGCTTGCGGTACCTATCCCCTCTTTTCTCTTTGTCCTTTTCCTTTCCTTTAGTCCCCCCTTCAACAGGCCTAGTGGGAGGTTGAGTCCAAGCTTTTGGGGGGGGGGGGGTGATCAGTTATTGGAAGAGCAGAGGTCGCCGTGTCTAAGGCAGAAACTGGCAGAAGGCCCTTAGCTACCAGCTTTGCCTTCCTTTCTTTTAAGGCTCTAGGGTTGAACCCCGCTCACACACTACACTGTGATGAAAGATAGGGAACACCCAAACAAATAACACACAGAGTGTGGCCATCAGCCAGTGAAAAGCTTGTGGCCACATACTGTGCATTTTTTAAAAGTAGGTTTTGGCTGCTTAGCCATAGTAAAAACCCACTCAGACAAAACTTAACCCAACACTACAACACACACACTAAGGTCGGGAAGGTCTACTATACTACTTTACTATAACTTCAGCTTTTTTTTTTTTTTTTTTTTTTTTTTAAACACAAAAAACTGACGAACAGTGAAGGGAAGGATAAAGTTAAACTGACAACCACACACACTCATTAAAAGCACAAGAAAACTGTTTACTTACTACACCCAACTTGGAGCTAAAGAGATCACAACGCTGATGCATGAAGCAGAAAATGAGATCTGAGGGAAGGTAGGAGATGTGAGGGATTATGATTAAGGGGAGGAGCTTGGAGCAGATGCATGAAAAAGTTGCCAGCTCGGATCCGATATGGATCCGAATACCCACAGGTTGCAGATAAATGACGTTAACTATTTCAGATATAGTGTTACAAGTGGAAATGAAAAAAATGTAACACTGCACTCTACTGACCAAAAAAAAGTGACCCTTTGGTGTAAACATGGCTCCAGCTGGTCTAGATGAAGGAATCCTTGCTATTGTTTTAAGGCCAGATTTAAAGGCCAGAATTTGCATACATAAATGTCCTTAATGGTTTTGCTTCCTGACCTGGTGTGAGCTTAGTAAAGAATGTAGCCTGTTAGCCTGTTAACCCCAAGAAAGTGTGAAGAATGATGTAATGGGAACCCAGGGAAGTGTGAAGAATGATGTAATGTGAATCAGAGCTGTAATATCAATTTAAACAGAGAGAATCAGAGAGCATTAAGCATTTTTGTCTTGACCATCCAACTCATCAGCACTCTGCCTTTGCTCTATGTGTGAGTTTATCTTAGGCTTGTGTTTTATCTTAGAAATAGCTAGAAACTAGAAAGATTAGACTTTTTCTGTGATGTCAGAACTGTACCACTGAATTATTTTAAGTTTTTCTCTGTGATCTCTGAACTCTTTGACTAGTAATGCTTAGTAAGTGGTATTGTCTTGTGTTTTTATTTATTATTAAATATTTTAAAACCTTTCAACTGTGGCTGTTTTGTGTAGAGATAAGTTATGCTCTAAGAGTACATTGCAAGTATATAGTGATCCTGTACCAAGTTACTCTAATAAGCCTCGACTGTTTATACTACCAATTGGATAATAATATTGCACAGTAGCAACTGGACACCCTTTTAAGGGCCTTTGGGTAGCTGATAAATATTAGCTGGATGGTGGCAGTGATTTCTACCATATATTCTGGGTAAAAGGCGCACAGCTAGAGAACCTGTGCCAGTCTTTCCCAGGAGTGTCTGTGTGGCTGTATAAACTCTTCTCAAAGTGTGTGTGTGTGTGTGTGTGTGTGTGTGTGTGTGTGTGTGTGTGTGTCAGCTACTTGGGCAGGGGCACGAAGCACTGGTTGAACAGAGAGGGTGCTGGAGGTTTTAGCTTGCCCACTAGGCTGAGATCTGGACCCTATAGCTGTGCCAGTGGGGACTCTTATTGGGGATTTGGAGAGCAAGGGAGTGACCAGCCCCGGACTGACTGATCTCTGTGTGCTCTTAAGGGAAATTGCACTTTACTGTGTGTATTTGTTATCCTTTCCTCCTATATGAGACGCCCCTCACTGGTGTTAGTGGTGAGGATTGAGGCTCCTTGATTGCAGAGTCAGGGCGCGGGCATCACAATGCTATATTAGTTTGTCTTCTGAAGTGTTCCATACTGAGCTTTATTTATTGTTGACCCTTCTTCTATTTCCAAGTATTTATACACTCCCTCCTGCTCAGGTTCCTTTATATCACATTACTGCCCCAGGCTGACATTTTGGCGCAGTAGCTTTCCCTGAGATAAATGTTGCTTTTACACATTTATCAAGGCCATATAGCAAAAAAAAAAAGTTAAGTTTGTAGTTGTGCTTTTAACTCATCTGATATCCTATACCATTTTAAGCCATCCACAAAACGTAGTAACCTCCTAACTCTCAAGGCAAGTCTTGCTACTCAGGCAGTGTTACCCAGTGCTGGAACTTTCCCAGTTTACCTATTTGTGCAATCACCTTAAATCTCCAGTGAAATGTTACGTCACCTGTGAATGGTTCCAGCACTGCTCTTATCTTTGCAGTGAAATAACTTCATGTATAAAGACATCTACCGCTAGCAACTCAAACATCCAACTATTCCACGTTCACATCTGTACACACCAAGGTGACTGACCTGCAAAAGTATAGACACTCCTCCTTCATCCTCCCACCCCCTCCTCCATCTCTCTAATTACCTAGAAAACTAATTCTTACTAACCACATGACCTCACAGTTCATTTTAAAACACTAAAATCCAGTTCCATCATACAACTCCCAGCCATCTCCAGACTACCATCTCGTACAACTCCCGGCCATCTCCAGACTACCATCTCGTAAACCTCCCGGCCATCTCCAGACTACCACATCTTGTACGACTCCTAGACATCTCCAGACTACCATCTCGTACAACTCCCAGACATCTTGAGACTACCATCTCGTACAACCCCCGGCCATCTCCAGACTACCATCTCATACAACTCGTGGCCATCTCCAGACTACTAGCTCGTGCAACTCTAACCTACACATTTACTTCCTTACCTGCATGTTTTCAGTCATCACTCCTGCTCTTAAAAATACATCATATCATCCTACCTTATTATATTCCTCTATACGACAGTATTCGAGAATTAAGGATGGTTTCCTGTAGTTCAATGATGCAACGTTTGATTCCCTTAGCCATCACTGCCTGTGTCTGAGAAGTCATTAACGTCTGATTGCTTTATTACCAAAAATATCAGTATACCATGCTGAGTTTACAGGATCTCAAGGCAGAAACATTGAAACACCTAACCCTGAAATTGCACAAAATTGCAAAATAAACTACTCAAGCAAATGCAGGAACAAGCACCAACATGGGTCCTGCAGAGGTGTGCAAATCCAGAATTCGATACTGGGTCTCCTCTTCAAAATCCTGCAAGTTTGATTTGAGCATACTCAGATTTCTGAAGTAAACCCTTAACTAGCAATACTCCTGGGCTGAGTCTGAAAAAAGATCCATGAAGATCAGTGCTCTAATCTGGAAAATAAATTCAAATTACATAATCAGTCTCTTTCCTATTACACATTTTATTTACTGACATTTGATTATTGAGAAAGTCCAACTGGATATGTGCCCATTTTCACCAGAGGCCTGGGGAGAAAAGCTCCAAAATATTACAAAAACATTTTAGGAACAATTCAAAAAATACAAAAACATCTACAGTTTAAATTGTACCGAATTAGACTATGAAAAAAACACTATGAATGGATACAAGTTATATAACAATGATTTAGTATTTAAATCAATTTTAACCACTGTATAGAAAAATTAAAGATAAGCGAGTATAATACAAACAGGAACTGCAATATGAAGCGAATTCCGGCGCACAGAGTCAGGGGAGAGGAACAGACTGAAGTCAGGAAGTTGGTGCAATGTCTGAAAGGGGGAACAAGGAGATGTAATGTCTGAAAGGGGAAAGTACAGTTGTGTACACTTACCATAAATGTAGATGAGTGTATTCACTGTTGCAGTCATTACATTTAGGTTACCTGCTTGCAGGTAGCCCTCAGTCGGCCTGATTAACAAAGTCTTGGGTCCTGTGTCAGTTGTTGTCCCTTCTTCCATGACGTCAGGTCGGCAGGGGTATAAAACATGCAGCCAACACCATTACATCTTTTTCTTGCCCCAGATGTCAGGTGCTCCCCTAAAGGGAAGCAATTAAACATAAAAACACAAAGATATACCTCCAACAAAAAAGCAAATACAACAAAAAGGCTTTTAAGCATAATAAAGGAAAGTAGAGGTATAGCCAAAATAAGTCAGGGGGCTGGAAGAAGGGTAACCAGGACTGCAACAGTGAATACACTCGAACATCTACATTTATGGTAAGTGTACACAACTGTACTATGTTCTTTGTGTTTCACTGTTGCAGTCATTACACTTGGGTTGAATCCCAAAGCTGAGGTTGGGCGGCTGGGTCTAAATATGATTTGGAGAGGCTACCAGGCCCTGCAGGCCTGCAGTGGCAAAGCCTGCTCTGGATTTAGAGTAGAGAGGTAAGTGGTAGTGCTTGGTGAAAGTGTGCACTGAGCTCCAGGTTGCAGCTTCTAAAATGTCTTTGGTTGGTACTCCTCTGAGAAAGGCTGCTGCTCTGGTAGAATGTGGCCTAATGACCTTAGGCACTGATTTGCCATGTTGTGCATAACAGAAGCGGATGCAGTGTCCTATCCATTCTGAAATTGTCTGCTTTGTGATAGGTTTTCCTTGTGATCCTGCAGCACTGGCTACAAACAGTTGCTCAGTTTTTCTGAAAGCTTTTGTTTTGTCCAAGTAGAATCGTAGCTGTCTGTGTATATCCAAAGCATGCAGAAGTCTCTCCCCTTTATTCTGGGGATTTGGGTAGAAAGTTGGTAAATGAATGGTTTGGTTCAAGGCCACATTGGAAACTACTTTTGGCATGAATGTTGGGTTTGTCGTGACAGAAACCCTGTCCTGGTGAAAAATGATGAAAGGTTCCACAGCCATTAGTGCCTGTAACTCTGAGACTCTTCTTGCTGAGGTTATTGCTAGGAGCAGAGCAGTTTTCCATGATAAGAATTTTATATCAGCTGTGCTGGCAGGTTCAAAAGGAGGCAGTGTGAGTTTTTCAAACAAAATTGAGATCCCAAGTTGGTACTGGTGCTCTCCTTGGGGGTCTTACGTTTTTTGCCCCTCTGAGACACTGTCTTAGTAGAGGATGTGAAAAAATAGGAGGTTCCGTATTGTAATGAGCTAAAATGGCAGAGGCGTGGATTTTAACTGATGAGAAAGATAGGCCTTTGTCCAGCATCTCAGTTGGGTATTGTAAAATCTGAGGTACATTTGGAACAAGTGGGTCGAGTCCTTGTGCCTGATTCCAAGCACAGAATCTCTTCCATGTTTCTGCATAAGACTTCCTAGTGGTGGGCCTCCTGCCTTCTAAAATGACATCCATAACAGCTTTAGAGAGAGGTGCAGTCTGAGTGGCTACATTATCTGCCATGCTGCCAGATTTAAGGTTCTGAGTTGACTGTGCAGAATCTGATTGTTTTGTTGAGTCAGAAGATGAGGAATTTGAGGTAAAGATCAAGCTGGGCCCTGAGACAAGCTGTTTAGGATTGGGTACCACCAGTGCTGGCGTGGCCAGTCTGGGGCAATCAGGATAATTTCTGGCCTTTGTCTGACTTTTAGGAGCACTTTGGTAAGAAGAGGCATTGGTGGGAAGGCATAGACTGTCAGAGCTTCCCAGCTGAATGATAGAGCATCCACTTTCCATGCTTGAGAGTGATAAGTTCTTGAGCAGAATTTCTGTAGTTGGCAATTGTGAGGGGAGGCAAAAAGATCTATGTCTGGGCGTCCCCATTTCTTTATCATGCTGAACACCTGTGGATTTAATTTCCATTCATGAGGATCCAAGAGATTTCTGCTTAGTTCGTCTGCCAGTGTATTGTTTGTTCCTGGCAGGAATTGTGCCTGCAGGTGCACCTGATAGGTTAGTGCTGTGCTCCACAAGGTCATGGCTTGCCTGCATAGAGGGTAGGAATGTGTGTCCCCTTGCTTGTTTATGTATCCCATAACTGTGGCATTGTCCATCTTTATTAGTAGTTGTCCTGGATGTAGTAGGTCCTTGAAAGCTGTCAGGGCATTCTGTACTGCTAGCATCTCTTTTTGATTGATGTGAAGATGCATTTGTTCTTTGGGCCACGTGCCCTGAATACATTTCCCTGCCATATGTGCCCCCCAGGCATAATCCGATGCGTCCGTTATTGACTGCCTGGCTGTGGGTAGGGTGAAAGGCTGTCCCTTGTTGTGGTGACAGGCCTGGGACCACCATCGAAACTCCTGTTGTAGGCAAGGAATTAAAGTTATGATTGTCTCCAGGCTGTGACAATGTTGAGTCCAAACACTTTTTAGATACCACTGTAGTTTCCTCATATGCAGTCTTGCATATGGAATTAGTAGAATGCAGGACGCCATGAAGCCCAGGGCCTGCAGAATTTTTCTTGCAGGGAGCTGGGTCTTTGTTGCCATCAGTTGAAAGTATTGAGTCAGTTGCCTTTGTCTGGCGTGAGATAAGCCATCTGGGCAGTTGTATTTAAGCTTGCAACCCAGGAATATCTCTCGAGAGGGCACAAGTTTTGATTTCTTTTCTTTTACCGTGTACCCTAGGCAAATTAGTAATCTTTTTACAAACGCCAGATGCTTTAGTAGAATGTCTTTGCTCTCGGCTTGAATAAGGCAGTCGTCCAAGTAGGAATATATTTGAATTCCTTGTCTGCAAAATGCAATTACTGGTGCCAAGCATTTTGTGAAGACCCTGGGCGCAGTAGATAAGCCAAAGGGCAGTGCAGAGAATTGGTAATGCATTGAGCCTGCTATGAATCTGAGGTATCTTCTGCAAGTTTGTCTGATTGGGACATGCCTTGAGGTCCAAAGTAACCAGCCAAGCCTTCTTACCCAGCATGGGTAGAAGCTGCTGTAGTGTTAACATTCTGAATTTTGTAACATCCAAGAAAGTATTTAGGATTGACAGATCCAGTATTGGTCTCCAGGCTTTGTCCTTTCTGGGTACTAAGAAAAGTCTTGAGTAAAATCCTTGGCCCTGTTCTTGCTGTGGTACTCTTTGAATAGACCCATGTCCATGAGAGCAGCAATTTGTTTTTGTGCCTCTGCCCATTGGTTCTGTGGCAGGTCTGGCATACCTCTTGATTTTGGAAGTGTGAGAAAGTGGAAAGTACAGTTTTGTACCTACCATAAATGTAGATGTCCGAACAGGATAGCATCTGCAGTCCTAACAAATGGGTTGTCCTGTCGTCAGGCAGCCCTTCGGTCGGCCGGATTCCAAAGTCTGGGTCTGGCCTCAGCTGGTGTCGCACTTCACCCGACGTCATCTCTGCTGGTCTTCGGGTATAAAGGCATCAGCCGACGCCATTTTCCTCAGTGTTTCTTGCCCCAGATGCCAGTAGCCCTCTTGGATAGCTAAATTTTTGGGCAAATGCCAATGTTTCCCAAAAAGTAGAAGGCAAACACAAAAAATATGCATGTATGTACATATATACAAACAAATACACCATAAGAGATCCCCCCCCCAGCTAGCTATTAGGTGGGCAATACCCTAGGAGTACCACAGAGGGGAAGGAGGGTGGGTAATCCTGACTGCAGATGCTATCCTGTTCGGACATCTACATTTATGGTAGGTACAAAACTGTACTATGTCCTTCAAGGATGCATCTGCAGTCCTAACAAATGGGTAGAATACCATAGCCAAACTAGGGGAGGAGGAATAAGAATTATGGTGTACTTAGGATCCCTTGCAACACTGCAGTGGCAAAGCCTGCTCGGGATCTAGAGTATAGAGGTAAATTATAATGCTTGGCAAATGTATGCACGGAGGTCCAAGTAGCAGCCTCAATAATGTCTTTGGTAGCCACTCCTCGTAAGAAGGCTGTGGTAGTGGCTGTTGCCCTTGTAGAATGAGGCCTTATGTTCTGTGGAATTTGCTTTCCATGATAGGAGTAACAGAATATTATGCAATTTCCTATCCACTTGGAGACTGTCTGTTTGGAAATTGCTTTTCCTTCCCTTCCTGTTACATAGGCTACTAGGAGCTGATCAGTTTTTCTATTGCCCTTGGTTCTGTCCAGGTAGTAGCGCAACTGTCTATGTACATCCAAGGTATGCAGCAGTCTTTCACCTTTGTTCTGTGGATTGGGAAAGAAGGTAGGTAGGTGGATTGCCTGGTTTAGAGACAGTCTGGATACCACCTTAGGCATAAATGTAGGATTAGTTCTCATGGACACTGTCTTGATGGAAGATTAGGAAGGGTTGTACTGCCATTAAAGCCTGTAGTTCTGAAACCCTTCTTGCTGAAGTAATTGCCAGTAGGAAAGCAGTTTTCCAGGATAGGTGTTGAAGATCTGCTGTTGCTGCTGGTTCGAATGGAGGGAGTGTCAATTTTTCTAGCACAAAATTCAAGTCCCATGCTGGTAATGGTGGTTTCCTAGGAGGTTTTACATTCTTAATTCCTCTGAGGAACTGCCTGAGTAGAGGATGCGAGAAGACAGGAGGATCAAGGCTGTATTCTGCAGAAATAGCTGATGCATGTATCTTGATGGAGGAATAAGACAGGCCAGTATGTAGGAGCTCTGCCAAATATTCCAGGATGTTGGCAATATCTACTTTTGACACATCTTTCCCTCTTTCCGTACTCCAAATGACAAACCTTTTCCATTTCCCTGCATAGTTCCTTCTGGTAGAAGGTCTGCGGGCCTCAAGGATAATGTCTTTAACTCTATGGGATAAATCTGGGTTAGATGTTCTTATGTAATGTTCCAGGCAGTGAGTTGCAGAGTTTTCAGGTTTGGATGCAAGATGTTGTAGTTGCACTGAGTCAACATCAAAGGAATCAGGGGTAGAGTCCACGTTTCCCCCCGAGACATGCTCCTCGGTAATGGATACCAAAGTTGTCTTGGCCAATTTGGAGCTATCAGAATTATCCTTGGCCGTTCCTCTTTGATTTTCAGTAGTACCTTGTGCATCAAAGGAAGGGGTGGAAATGCATATGCTGTTAGGCCTTTCCAATTGAAGGATAGAGAGTCCACCTTCCAAGCAAGAGGGTGGTAAGTCCTTGTGCAGAATTTCTTGAGCTGATGGTTGGAGTGGGGATGCAAATAGGTCTATTTGTGGCATTCCCCATTTCTTTGTGATGGCCTTGAAGATGTCCGGGTGTAGCATTCATTCGTGAGCATCCGAGGTAGTTCTGCTTAACATGTCTGCTAGGATGTTTTCTTTTCCCGGTACAAATATTGCCCGTAATTGAATGTTGTAGCTCAGAGCCATATTCCACAGGTCCAGAGTCATTCGGCATAGGGGGTATGAATGAGTACCTCCCTGTTTGTTGATGTACCACATGACTGTGGTGTTGTCTGTCCTTATCACTTGGCCCTCTTTGAGGAATGGTCTGAAATTCTGGATTGCCAGTTTTACTGCCAGCATCTCTTTTTGATTTATGTGCAGGTGTAGCTGATCTGGAGTCCATAGGCCTTGAATGCACTTGTCCAGCATGTGTGCCCCCCAACCGAGGTCTGAGGCGTCCGTTGTGATGGTTTGGCTTGCTTGAATGTTGTGGAAGGCCAATCCTGGGTTTGCCTGGCATGTCTGAGCCCACCATAGGAACTCTTGTTTCAGGCATGGAATTAATGGTATTTCGGTTTCTAAGCTGTGCTTGTGTTGAGACCATAAATTCTTTAGCTACCACTGTAGCTTTCTCATATGCAGTCTGGCATGGGGGACCAAGATTATGCAGGATGCCATGAAACCCAAAGCCTGCAGAACTTTCCTTGCTGTTAGTTTGTTCTGCTTTGCTAGTGTCAAGAAGTACAGAGGAAGTTGTTCTTGTTTTTCTGTAGTTAGGAATGCCATCTGTTTTACTGTGTCCAATTCTGCACCCAAGAATGTTATTGTCTGGGATGGTATCAGTTTTGACTTTTTTAAATTGACTGTGTATCCCAGAGCTTGTAGTAAGCAAATGACTCTTTGTAAGTCTTGTGTCAGCTTGCTTTTGTTGTCCGCTTGTATCAGGCAGTCATCCAGGTATGGATAAATTTGGATTCCCTGAAGCCTGCAATGAGCGATTACTGATGCCAGGCATTTCGTGAACACTCTGGGTGCAGTAGATAAGCCAAAGGGCAATGCTGAGAATTGATAATGCTCTGATCCTGCAAGAAATCTGAGGTATCTTCTGCAAATTGGTCGTATGGGGATGTGCAGGTATGCCTCCTTGAGATCTAGAGTTACCAGCCAATACTCCTTGCCCAGCATGGGAAGAAGTTGGTGTAGGGTCAGCATTTTGAATTTTGGAACAATGATGAATGTGTTTAAAGCGGACAGGTCGAGAATAGGTCTCCAACTGTTTTCTTTTCTTGGTACTAGGAAGAGTCTGGAGTAAAATCCTTGCCCTGTTCTGTAGGTGGTACCCTTTCCACAGCTCTCATCTTTTTTAATTGAGCTATTTGTTTTAGGGCTTCTGACTTTTGATTTGGTGGCAGGTTTGGCATTCCTCTTTTTGCTGGTAAGTTGTGGAAATGAAACCTGTACCCTTGGTCTATAGTTTGCAAAATCCAGTTGTCTCTTGTGATATAGTGCCAGTTTTTTGAAAATAATGCTAACTTTCCGCCTAAGGGTGCTACAATTTGTTACCTGGTAGGCGGTGTTAGAACCAAGTCACTGTGATTGTCCTGTTGCAGTGGTAGTGGTTGTATCCGTGGCTCGTTGGTTATTGCCTTGCCACTGGCGTCCCCTGTAGGCACCTCCTCTGGATTGATTTCTGCCTCTGGAACGTCTATTCCTGCCTCTCTGGCTTTTAGAGGAGTCTGGAAAGGACCAATTTTTGGAAGGCCAGTTCCTGCTGAACCTTGGGGGCTGTACCTGTAAGAAATCTTTAACTGTTTGTACAGATTTTGCCTTCCTCTTCCATTTTCTTCATTACTTGTTGGGCAGGAGAACCAAATAGACTGACCTTGTCCATAGGAGCATCTAAAAGCTTTGCTTTAACATGATCCGGCAAGACCTGCTCTTTCAACCATGCATGCCTTCTTATAACTGTGCCAGTCATGGCTGATCTAAATGAAGCCTCCAGTGCATCATAGCCACATTTTAAAGAATGGTTACTAACCTGCTGAATGTTATTCACCATTTCTAGAACATATTTCTTATCTAAGGAATCATCAGAGGACAGTTTCTTAGTTAACTGATCAAGCATAAACTCTTGGTATTGGATCATATGAAACTGACAGTTCAAAGCTCTAGATGAGAGAGTAGCAGAGGTGTATACTTTTTTACCCCATCTCTCTAAGGACCTGGATTCCCTATCTGAAGGGAGAGGGTTTTTTGCTGAGGTCGAAGCTACTGCCTTAGGCCCCTGGGAGATAGTCTCCAGATCTGCAAAAGGGGCCTTGTATAAGTGGTGATGAGTGTCCGGTACCCTGTAGAACCTGTCGGGCTTAGCAGGGGCTGGAGGTAAAGTATCAGGAGCAGTGCAAACATCATTAAAGGCATCATCCACAACAGGAAGAACTGGAGGTATAGCTAAGGGCCTATGCTGCGGTAAGTGTAAAAAGGTCCTAAGCCTTTTCCTTGAATCTGAGAAATCTTGTCCCTGCCATTGGAATTGCTCTCGCATGGCATGTAAGGTTTCCCCAAAGGAAAATTCCTCTGGTGGAGAGGCAGAAGGAATAGATTCTTCAGCATCAGAATCTTCATAAGTAGAAAGAGGAGCCTCTGGATGGTCTGTAATGTCTGAGTCATCAGAAGAGTCATCTGAGGAGCCTGGCTCAGGGGGCTCTACTCTGGGTCTCTTTTCTGAGGGTTGTGAGGCCCTGTCTGGGTGAGATTGGGATCCTCTTATTAAGGAGATGAGATCCTCTGCCAAAGTAAGCATTTGTGAACTGGAGCTGGGCCTGTGAGAGGGGGGCTTAACAGGCACTGATTTAGCAGTTTTGGCTGCTTTAGCCCTGGCAAAGGCCTTTATAGACATGGCTGCAGGAGGCCTAGCAGCACCACGTGCTGGGGTAGAGACATCCAAAGGGATGGTGTCCGATAACTCTGTAGAAACCACAGTTGTAGGTAAAATTTCAGAGGCCGATTCAGCTAGGGTAGAAGGGGCCTCGGTAGTATTCATGGATTCGGCTGTAGATTGAACCGTTTGCTCGGTTTCGGCCGAAACAGAGAAACTCGCGGTTTGCTTTACCGTGGTTTCGGCCAAAACCGCGGACCGCGAGTGTCGGTCCTTTTCTTTGCGTTTTTTAACAATTTGGGTAGTCAAAGGATCCGACGGCATAATGTACGCAAAATCTGAGCCGAAAAACTGTTCAGCAAACTCCGACCGACGCCTAAGCGTTCGTCGGTTGAAGGAAGCACAGGCTAAACAAGCTGCTACGTCGTGGTCTGGGCCTAAACAAGGTAAGCAGTAAGAGTGGAAATCTTTATGAGGTATTTGTTTCCTACAAGTTAAACAGTTATTTACTTTTTCTGACATCGGCTGAGGCAAGAAAGAGTCCCCAACGGGGTACTTAGCTTTTAGAAGTCTTCGAAGTTGTATTCGGTAGTAGTAATCTCTGGATCTGACCGACCGGCACTTGCGAACAGCTTCTGCTTCGGGCGCCACGCGGCAAGAAAGACTGAGGAAAATGGCGTCGGCTGATGCCTTTATACCCGAAGACCAGCAGAGAAGACGTCGAGTGAAGTGCGACACCAGCCGAGGCCAGACCCAGACTTTGGAATCCGGCCGACCGAAGGGCTGCCTGACGACAGGACAACCCATTTGTTAGGAATGCAGATGCATCCTTGAAGGACATCCTGTAACCTTGAGAAACAATATTCAGTACCCATTTGTCCTGGGTGATTATGTGCCAATTTTTTGAAAAAAGTGCTAGCTTTCCCCCTAGGGGTAGTGCCAAAAGTTAAGTGCTTGGCATCTGTAGAGGGAAGTCATTGGGACTGTTTCCTATAAGGTTGTGATTTGTCTTCCCCTCCTTTGGGGGCTGAAGCACCCCATTGTTTTGGTCTGTAGGAGCCTTGGGGCTGAGATCTGCCTCTTGGGCGTCTGTATCGGCCTCTTTGACACTCTCTGACACTGGAAAGGACCAATTTTTTGAAGGCCAGTTTCTGCTAAACCTGGGTGGATGAACCTGTAAGAAATCCTTTACTGTCTGTACTGATTTTGCCTTATCCTCCATTTTCTTTAACACCTCTTCTGCCTTAACACCATACAAAGTATCATGCTGTAGTGGAGCATCCAACAATTTAACTTTAACATGGTCAGCTAAACTTTGTTCTTTCAACCAAGCATGCCTTCGAATAACAGAGCCTGTGACTGTGGCTCTACAAGAAGCCTCTAATGAATCAAAATCACACTGCAAAGTATGCTTTACCACTTGTTCAGCTGCATGCAATAAATCCTGCATCATGTGAAACTGGCAATTTAAAGCCCTTACAGCTAAAGTAGCAGAAGTGTAAACTTTTTTCCCCCCATCTGTCCAGAGCTCTGGAATCTCTATCAGAGGGGACAGGATTTTTGGCAGTGGAAGCCTTAAACCTTTTTGGACTCTGAGAAATTGTTTCTGGATCTGCAGCAGGGTTTTTGTACAGAAATGTGAGAGTGAGGGACCCTGTAGTACCTGTCTGGCTTGACTGGTGCAGGGGGTAAAGAATCAGGAGTCAGACTGGATTCAGAAAAAACATCAACAATATCAAGCACAGGGGGAATAGCCAGGGGCCTGTGATGAGGCAATAAAAAAGTCTCCGAGCCTTTTCTTGGATTCTGAATAATCCTGGTTCTCCCAATGGAAATGCTCCTCATGGTGTGCAGGGTTTCCCCAAAAGAATAATCCTCAGGCAGAGAGGCTGAAGGTATAGACTCTTCTAGTCCTCATAGGGAGGGAGAGAGTATCCCTGGTCAGAAGAGGAATCAGAGGAAATAGAAACCTGGTCAGAGGAATCATAGTCAGTGTCTTGCCTTGGCCTTTTCTCAGGAGGGGGATGGGAACCCCTGATTAAAGTAATGAGGTCTTCGGCCATTTTAAGCATCTGTTTCTTTGGCATGGAGGACTGTCCAGGAGAATGCTGTACTTGCTTCCTTGTCTTTAATGGTGATTTTAACTTTGCCTTGGCTGCTGTAGTGGGCTTAATTGTAAGCTGTGAAGGTCTGAAAACACCCTCAGAAGCTGATGCCTGCTCAGCGGCTCCGGACCCATCTGAGGGAATAGTTTCCATAGGCCCAATACCTTGAGTATCCACAGGCCTCGGTGTCTCCATGGGCCTGTGACTCTAAGGTAGCGGGTGTCAGGGGCTGCGAAAGCGCCTCACTGAGAACCAGCGACTTGCCTAGAAGAGGCTTCATTGGTTTTGGACCTCGGATGCCTGTCCTTTTCTTTGTCTTAGCGTTTTTTATAAATTCCGGTCGTCGGTTATTCCGACGGCATTATGTAATTAAACCTTCAGCCAAAATAATGTAAAGCAAAATCAAACCAACGTTTAATAGTGCGTTTGTTGAATCTAGCACAAAACTGACAACTAGTAACATCGTGGTCAGGGCCTAGGCAAGGAATACAGTAAGAGTGAAAGTCCTTACGAGGTATTTGCTTCCCACAAGAAATACAATCATTAACTTTTACTGACATCGGTCTGGAGCAAGAAAAAGTTTCCCCCAACGGGGTACTTAGCTTTACTGAAGACTTCGGTTCTGAAACTCAATTTCGAAAATCTCAGGAGTCGGCCGACCGACACTTGCGAACTGCTTTTGCTTCGGGCACCACACGGCAAGAAAGACTGAAGAAAATGGCGTCGGTTGCAACTTTTATACCCCTAGCGCACTGACGTCAGGGAAGAGGCGACAGCAACCGACGCCGGACCAAGACTTTGGAACTCAGGCCGACTGTGGGTAGCCTGCCGGCAGATAACCCAAGTGAAACACGATGAACATCTTGCTTTTGAGCCTCTGCCCACTGATTTGGGGGTAGGTCTGGCCAACCGTTTGGAGTTGGTAAGGAGTGGAAGTGGAATCTGTATCCTTGGGAAGCTATATTTAAAACCCATTTGTCTTGGGTAATGAGTTCCCATTTTTTTTGCATACAGGGCGATCTTTCCCCCAAAAGAACAGTCAGTTGAGCAGGGCTTGGAAGATTTAAAGTTAAGTCATCGTGACAGTTTACCATGGGGGGTGTCTTACTACTCCCCAGCTTTGGAAGTGGGAGCCCCCCCACTGCTTAGGCCTGTGAGTACCTTGGGATTGAAGCCAGGGTGTTCTGCTGGTTCTGGGTTTGGACTGAGAAGGCCTGGAAGAGGTAAGGAAAGGATCAATTCTTAGAAATCCAATACCTACTAAATCTGGGAGGCTGTACTTGCAGGAAATCTTTAACAGTTTGCATAGATTTAGCTTTTTCCTCCATCTTTTAAAGTACTTCTGCTTTGTTGCCAAACAGGCAGTCTTGGTTTAAGGGAGCATCCAGTAATTTAGCTTTAACATAATCTGGCAAAGATTGCTCTCCTTAAGCCAAGCATGCCTTCTAAGTACAGACCCAGTGACAGCAGCCCTGCCTCTAATGAATCAAAACCACATTGCAAAGTATGCTTTCCAACCTGTTCAGCAGAATGCATTAAATCCAGTAAATCCTTATTTTCAGCACAGTCAGGAATCATCATCATTTTCTGTTTAAGCAATCCAATAATATGCTGCTGATGCTTTAACATATGAAACTGACAGTTTAAGGCCCTAATGGCCACAGCTGCAGAAGTGTATACTTTCTTACCCCATCTGTCCAGGGCCCTGGAGTCTCTATCAGAGGGGGTGGGGTTTTTGGTAGTAGTAGCCTTAATGACCTTGGGTCCCTGTGAAATGATCTCAGGATCCGCAGTAGGATTCTTAAAAAGGAAATTGAGAGAGTCAGGTACTCTTAATACCGGTCAGGTTTTCTGGGAGATGGAGGTAAAGTGTCAGGGGCCAGGCTAGATTCCAAGAAGGCATCATCTATAATGTCCAGTACAGGAGGGATAGCTAAAGGCCTGTGTTGAGGTAGAAGTAAGAATTTCCTAAGCCTCTTTTTGGAGTCAGAATAATCCTGGC
Source organism: Protopterus annectens (assembly GCF_019279795.1). Lineage (NCBI taxonomy): Eukaryota > Metazoa > Chordata > Ceratodontiformes > Protopteridae > Protopterus > Protopterus annectens. The sequence goes on from NC_056750.1 coordinate 858,077,038, forward strand.
TTTCCGAGCGGAAATGCTCCCTAAGAATACGCAAAGTTTCACCAAAAGAGAAATCTTCTGGAGGGGAAGCAGAGGGAATGGAGTCCTCTGCATCAAAATCCTCATAGGTAGATAAGGGCAAATCCTGGTCATCAGAAGAAACAGAAATTTCAGAATCATGATCAGAAGAATCAGAAGGAAAATCAGTTCTAGGTCTCTTGGAGGGAGAAGGCTGGCTTCCCCTGATTAGACTAATAAGGTCTTCAGCCATTTTTATCATTTGTTTTTTAGGCATAGGGGCCTGACCATGCGGTCTGGGCATCTGTTTTCTAGGCATGGATCGAGTTTTAGGCCATGAAGAAGATGGCGTTGGTTTAATATGCAAGTCATTAGGCCTGAATACACCTTCAGAAGCCGGTGCCTGCACAGCAGCTCCAGACCCATCCAAGGTACAGACATCCGCAGGTTCCGCAGTCGTAGAAGCATCTCGCAGTATACCAGACTCCAAATGGGTCCCAGTAGAGGCCTGCAAATCTAAAGTAGCGGGTATCAGGGGCTACAAAAGCGCCACATTGAGTACCGGCAAACTGGCGACTAGCTTAGAAGCGTTGTCGGCAGGTTTGGACCTATGCGTCTGTCTGCCTTTATCTTTGCGTTTTTTCGGAAAGTCTGTAGTCGGGTGGCTTACCAAAGCCATATCAGGATAATTGAATAGAGTACCGAAATACTTGGATGAAAAATGAACCCAAGACGAATAGTTCGAGGTTTGACTAAGGCACAAAACAGACAGCAAGGTGCGCCATGATCTGGGCCTAAGCAAGGAATGCAGTACAAATGAAAATCTTTATGAGGTATTTGCTTACCACAAGAAAACCAATTGTTAACTTTTACTGACATCGGTTTAGAGCAAGAAAAATGATCCCCAACGGGGTAGTTAGCTTTTTTGAAGACTTCGGATCTGAAACTCGAAAAAACGAAAATTTCAAGAGTCAGCCAACCGGCACTTACGAACTGCTTCTGCTTCGGGCACCGCACGGCAAGAAAGACTGATGTAATGGTATCGGCTGCATGCTTTATACCCCTGACTACCTGAAGTCATGGAAGATGAGACCGCAACCGACGCAGGACCCAAGACTTTGATAATCAGGCCGACTGAGGGCTACCTGCAAGCAGATAACCCAAATGTAATGACTGCAACAGTGAAAGATGAAGATCATTACAGCCAGCTTTTTGTTGGGGATGCTTTCAGAATGGTTTAAAGAACTGGAGAAAATGTACTGACCTGATGGATACAGGTAAGGAGTTCCAGGCCTTAGCAACATGCTACTAGTACAGATCATGCCAGCAGATTTGACAGATTTGTGTGAACAGAAGGGTTTTTGTCACTGAATCATAATGACGAAGAGGGAACATAGTTGTGCAGAATGGTAATTAGTGCTGGATAAGTAGGTAGATGCTGGATAATTTCATAGGTGGTAAGCAGCTGTGTATTATGGTGGGGTACTTCTAACCAAATTAGGCTTTTTAGTGCTATGCAGAAGTGGGTTCTGAAAGGGGTATTTGCTGTAAATTTAGCCACTTTTATAGGACTGTGCAAGTTTCGATTTTTTTATGCCTGATCTTACATCTTTGTAGGGAGGGAAGGAGGCCGTGGCAAGTATAGTATTAGTTGTACTGCTGAGAAAGTTTTTGGCTCTTTAAAGCATAACAAATTTTTTGGTGATTTTTTTTTATGCAATTTTGTATATGGATGTTGAATTTAATATTATCCGCCATCATCCCCAAAATAGTTTGCTATAAGAAACAACTTCAACAGTTGTATTGAGAGGATTTATTCGAATATTGCAGTGTACATCAGCATAAAATCAAAAAGCCCTACCTGGTTATTTCGCATGTCCAGTTAAGATGCATTAAACATTTCATTTTTTCCTATAATGTAATGTGCAAGTTTGTGCAAACTGAATAGGTCAACTACTATGATTATAAACATTTGTGCAGCCATTGGAACCATTTTTTCTATTCCCTCTGTAGAAAACTAGTTCACTGTGCAGTTTTAAATGGAAAATTTAAGGAAAGCTGTTGGAGCTTTTCTGTCCAGACTTCCGGTGAAATGGAGTCTTGAAGACCTAGTTGGACTTTCCCAAAAAAAGCAAATGAAAATCACTTAGTAGTACCAACACCCAATCCAAGTAAGCAAAATGTACAAGGCATGGAACAGAATTCCTATACTCTGCCGTAACATAGCTGTGCTTAACTAGGGGAAGAGAACACACAACAAACAGCTGGTCAGCACAATGATCACATTTAAAGTTGCCAATAATGTGGCAATGTTTTAACAGAACACAGTCTGAAAACTCAGTGCACAGGATTAATACCATCAAACACAAACTCCATCCCATAGTTCTGTGTTTAATACCATCAGCCTTCATTATCCTACACAATGACCGAGCAAACTTAACACAGCTAATCAATACAAGACCTAATAATCATATGTCTAAATGAACCTAAATCATCCTCAAACCAATCTTTTGAAAGGAAAAAGATTAATTGCTAACCATGAAGAACTGCATGGAAGGGGCAGTTTCGGCATCCACTTCCTGCACGTGTTCAATAACGGGATGCTCCACCTTCACAGGTCCAATGACGTCAACGTCATCGTCCTCATCATCCGTGATCTTGATGTCCAGATCTTCAGTATATTTCTTTCTAATCACCTGCCTGTTTGAGCGCCGTTTCTGCCAAAGAAAAAAAGGAAAGGTTAGAAAAATCAGCCTACATAAAAAGCCATCCAAACTTCAAACACCACAGTTAAGAATCTGAAAGGTCTCAAAGGACAGAGCGCCACTACCAATGCACAAAGGTTCAACTGCCTCGCAGACCACCACTTTTTATTTTTACTTCAGAGACCCAGTTGATTAACGTAAGTGGATTCTTCAAACTCTGAGTCTGAGACAGCCATGTCCATCTGGGACGACGGTTCTTTTAAGCAAATGGTTCTTCCAACACAGTGTGGTTCTTTACAGGTTGGCTGTCTCATCTTTCTGAAAATATGTAAATTCTGAACCAACTTGAGAACTATTCTGAGGGACTCTGGATTGGGGAAGAAGCAAACAGCCCAGACTCACTGATGTCAGTTTAGGCTTATGGGTCTTCGGCCTGTGTTGAAGTGTGGCCTACCTTGGAGCCCTCTGTACATGGCCAGAATCCACAGACCTCAATCTACTTTTATCCCTCCTCAAAGAACAGGAATGCTGGATCTCCCCTGTCCTGACACTTTGGACACTGCATTACAAGGCTCATAGGGACTTCCCAGGACCAATGAATGACATGAAGGTTTTGACACTCAAGGAAAAGCCAGACGCCAATGCTGCCAGGCTCCCTCGAGACATCACTCCAGTGGCTTCAGCAAATCTAGACCATAGGAGGTTACTAGGTTAATGGCCCTGGGGCCCTTACAAGCCTGGCCAAGAGTTCATCCCAAAAAAAGAAACTTTAGTCAGTACCCATCGCCCCTGTCACTGAGGAACAAAGGTGGAACCCCCGAGACAAATTTCTGGTTTCCCATCCACTCAAGGTTTCACTTGAAGAGGGTGAAGTACTCTTAAATATTACCAGGCTAACTGTCCTTGTGGGTCAATCAAAGCCCAGCCAATTACCTCAAGAAAATATCAAGCCCTGCACCTTGTGCCTACAGGGTGAACACCTTAACCACTATATCACCCTGCCACCCTTAAATAACAGGTTCATAGATTAGTACTAGGCTGACTGCCTTTTTATACTTTTGTAAGCCAATTACACTATGTGAGAATGAAACCCTGCATCTTATGTCTGCAAGGTAAACACCTTAATCATTATGCCAACCTCCCATCAAGTCAGATAGAGAGGCTGTGAAGACACTTCACCGCCACTGTCTGAGTTGAGAGAGACTGTGTCTCAGGGTCAGCCTCCTGGAATCTCATCTCCTTTGGGTTCTTCTCTGAGAGAAGTCAGAGAGAGACGTGGCAGGTGACAATGTCACAGTGCATCTAGACAGACATTGTCCTCATCAATAACCATTCCTAAAGAGGTTTTGGTCTCTGGTTTATGGTCCTTTGGTAAAACATACCACAGTGGGGACAACAACCACACTGCATTCTGAACTCAGGCAAATAAACAAGAAATGAATGTTAGTTCAGTATATGCTTCCTGAACCAAAGACAATTCTGTTAACACCAGACATCTACAGATATTAATGCTAAAACAGCAACAAGAATAAGTACATTTTCCCCCAACTGGGTACTTACCTGAAACGTCTTGTGCAGACTAATGCAAACATCCCAAAATTTGTTATACAGCTTTGTGATGGAGAGAAGTTGGCCAAATGTCACAAATGACCCAAGTTTGACTAGCAGTGCAAATACAGTTATGATTGTTGGGAAAATATAGGAATGAGTGGCAGATGGTAGCTTCCTGACCTGGGGAGATGGTCTGGTAGAGTCCTGCTGCAGGAACTCTAACTGGCAAAGACATGAGTGCGCATCCTACAGCCAGGAATCTGGGGTGGATTAGGAATCCAAAGAGCACGTGCGCGCACACACAGAAAGAATTGTGGGTATGAACATCATGCACAAACAGTCAACTGCAATGTGCACCTCACAAAACGTTTTGGCCAGCAACAGGAATCAAAGCATGGCAGTCTCCTTAAACATAGAGGATGAAAGCTACAATACGAAACTCCTGTCTCCTCAAGAAGCAAGTTGAGAGGAACAAATGGATTAAATGGTACATCAATTTGATGGTGTTATAATAAAGGGATTTTAAAAAGAAAACCCACCTTACCTAGCAATGGCATAGAAGGATAAATCCATGAGCACGATCCCAGGTGACTCAGGTGATTAATATGCTGTCGGGGAACATAAATGCCTCAGCACGATCCCAGGTGATTAATATGCTCTTGGGGAACGATGAGCATGTCCATCCTGGAGGGCGCACTTGGCTGCACATCAGTGTCGATCCCTGGCAGAGGCTGACGACAGGTAGGGGTGTGCTGTCTTGAATGGGAAAGGTGGGACAATACTCCTCCACATCCACACTGCATATCTATCCCAAGACACATATGGCTGTGCACTGGTGAGGGGATGTTATGCCACTTAAACAAAATCCTCATCAGCAGTATCATTCTATCCATGGGCACTGATCCTCACTGGCCCAGTATAAGGGTTGGAATAAGTCTGGGGGAGAAGGGACAGCCCACTGGACAAGCAATGGCCCTGAAAGAGAATGGTCAGTTGGAAGTTGAGAAAAACTAACCATCCTTAGATGAAATGGAGGCAGAAGGCTCCACAACACCCCCTCCACATCGCACCCCATCAAACAACTTTCCCTTTCCTGGCCTTCCCACACCATTCAGCTTTTTCCTCCAACCTTTCAACACAATAAAACTGGCCAAGACTGCCGTGTAGTAAGTGTGGAGGAACTGAATTAACGCAACAGTCCGGTGAGAACTAGCCTCCCAGAAGCTATGACATCATACAGGATTAGCAGAAACAAACCCAGCCCTAGCCCTGGATGTAATTCTCAAATTATAAACGTTTTAACTCAATCCAGAGTACTGTCTTCATAGTGCCTCTGTACTTACATCCGAGCGCACTATGAGATGCTAGTAATTGCATGCTGTTACACCCCCCCCCAACCCCGAGTGCCTTCTGCAAGCGCAACTTACTTCTTGGTCCTACTTCAGCCCTATTCTGTGAAAATTAAGTTGAAAAAGTAACTGAACTCTGTTAAGTGACTTCTCAACTTGGTTTTCGCAGCAGAGTAAGCATATACTTGCATGTAATTTTCTCCAGTAAATTCACTTAGCATGCCCCATGTTTTCTTCCGGTTACACCAGGCTGATTCTGTCTGCATTCCGTGAAGCAAGTGGTGGCTGCCAATCGAAGTAGAGAAATCCAAGCCACCCCTTGCATAACACCTCCACCACCCAGAAGTATTGCCATTGTTGTTTAATAGAGAGGGGTCCAGCAGCATATATTCCTTACTTTATTTCTAAAATCTGAAGAATTTACTTGAATTGCTGCTGGATCCCTCTATTTCTTGTGCCGATCTGTTCGTGACGGAGACCTGTGAAGCAGCAGTGAAGTATTCCATCCTATGGAACCGGGGTTTGTACGAGTGGGTAAGTACCTAGCTGAAGAAAGAGAGTGTACTGTGCAGAACAAAATATGTTACTGTAGTGTTAGACAAACAAATTCGCACTCATGTTTTTTATTTTCCTGTTTTCCAGCCAATGTTTTTTTCAATTCCTGCAGCAGGTGCTCTTTGACCCCGTTGTTACGTCAGGTCACATTCCTTACTGCTCTTAATGTGGAGCACTCTATGGAAATTCTAAGAGAACCGTTACCATAACAACAGTATTTGCTGTTGAGGGTTCTCTGATCTCCTCTTGGTAGTTGCTATCTATTTTGTTGTAGATTGGTATAATTTGTGTCGAGGTAGACCAATCTTTTTTTTTTTTTTTTGTCATTTTTTAAGTGATAATTTCCCACTGCATTTTCAATTTGGTGTGCCATCTTTCAACCTTAACCTTCAAAGTACCACTGTACATTTGACGCTCTAAACATGCCCTGCTACAGAGACATGATCAGGAAAGCAAACCCTGATCTGTCGGCACTAGTTCCCCATTTGGTGCAAACATACTGAAAACTACTTGCCATTGTCTTTTGGTTTCACACTGAATGCAGAATGCCATCAATTCCAGCTACAGCAGCAGGCTCGACATTAGCTAAGGTAAGGTGTGACAGCTCAATGTGCAGATACCGGTCTACAGTTCTTATCTTTGGGTAGCACTATCAGGTGTCCAGACAGTGGTGCTGGAGTATGACCAAGTCAGTAGTCATGCATTGCACAATACGGAGTTCACGTTGTGGGTTTTGAAATGTTTTTCTTATGTACTGAGAACATACCTTTCAACTGTCCAGATTTCGCAGAATGTCCACATTTGCTTCATATTTCTGATGATGCACTTGTCATAAAATTTGTGGCTTTCTAGATTTTTGTGGCAAACCACTGAGGACTGAATTCACTCAATAATGGCAGGCATTTACGATGCAGACTACACGTACCTCAGGAAAGGCACGGTAACGCAAGACCTTTTATTCTAGCAACTTTCTCTGTTTATAATAGCAATATTTAACATCTGTGCCCATTTTGGGGACTTTGCCCGCTCCTCATTATATTTGCCTTTGCCCAGATTTTTTGTGCTAAAAGGTTGAGAGCTATGGCGGGGAATGCTTCCCATCTATACCTCTTAATTGTCCAAAATTGTACATACTGCCCCTAGAGTTGCCCTCATTTTTCCCTGCCCCCAGTCAAATTTTTAATTTTCTGGTGAATCACCATTGATTACAGTCGTTAAAGCTAGATACTAGAGTTGCATACTTATTGCTCATAACATGCACATTGATTTAAAAGGCTGTTAACGTTTAAGTGAGTTACAGTATTATTTTAAAATGTCTTCGATTTTATGCCTTTGTCCTCCCACTGATTTTGGCTTTGTCTGGAATTATTGAACAAACAAAACGAGAGGTACCTTCTGATAATTTGATGCCAAAAACTTATGTTACTTTGCTTTGGTGTAGAGATTGATACTAATCTGTCAGATATTGCTTATAGTTAAATGAATCATGAAACATGAGAAAAGCTTGCGGAATGGAATTGGTAGATTAAAATGGGCTGGAGTCAAAGCCTTGTTTACTTGATAACACATTTACATGATTAAAATTTAAAAATACATACATAGTATCAAACAGAACATGACTTTAAACACTTGAGCATAAACAAAAATATGGTTGAAGTTGTATATGTGGAGGAACATAACATTAGTTAGGAAATTAAGTAGGGAGAATCACTTAGGCAAAGTAGTGCACAGTTAGTGATACTTTCGTGGTGAGTGTTGCAACTAGGAATGTTAACTACTTACAGAGAAGTAGTATTGTTTGAAGGGGTATGTTAACAAGTATGTACAGCCAAATTGTACAAGTAATGCTACATTAATAATTAACCTGGAGTGTTACATGTGCAAAGCCAAGATTCAAATAAGTGTCTTTTGAGAGAGACTTTGAAATTAAGATTATTTATGGATCTAATACTATGTGGAAGGGTATTCCAATTTTTAGTAATAAAGGTAGAGTAACGAGAGTTGCCTGCTATATTGGATACTTTGGCTACTTGGAGTAAATCTTGGTTAGATGATCAAAGATTATGAATGCTAGAATAGGGTTATAGAAGATTTTTTAGGGAAGGTACATTCTCAGGATTGTGCAGTATTTTGTGAGCCATTATTAATTGGTTATAGTTCATAACACGAGATAGTTCCAACCAAGACAGATTTTTTAGGCATTATGATGGGTTGACTGTGTGGAATCTGTTACAAATTTGCCATTCTTATAACACGATTCTAATTTACTTCTGACTTTTTGAGGTTGATAAGTATATGGGGGATGCATACAAGAGTGAGGAGAGACTGTGTTCTAGCTACGGCTATTCTTGCAGCGTCTGTTAAGACTTTTGTTTCTATACGTTGTTCCCATTTTCTTGTGTTAGAAATGTGCATGTCAAATTTTAGTC